>NC_034181.2:36273220-36523220 GCF_002021735.2 Oncorhynchus kisutch
TAAGGTGACCACCATCATTCCTGTTCCCAGGAACTCTAAGGCTTCATGCCACATTGACTACCGCCCTGGAGCACTCGCATCTGTATTCATGAAGTGCTTTGAGAGGCTGGTTATGGCACACATTAACTCCATCATCCCAGACACCCTAGACCCACTCCAATTTGCATTCCGCCCCACAGATCCATAGAAAAACGCAATCTCAATTGCACTCCACACTGCCCTCCGACCTGTATAAGAGGAATACCTATGTGAAAATGTTGTTCATTGACTATAGCTCAGGGTTCAACACCATAGTGCCCATAGTGCCCAAGCTCATCACTAAGCACAGGACCCTGGGACTGAACACCTCCCTCTGCAACTGGATCCTGGACTTCCTGACGAGCCGACCCCAGGTAGTGAGGGTAGGCAACATCCCCTCCCCCACACTGACCCTCCACACGGGGGCCCCACAGGGGTGTGTGTTTAGTCTCCTCCTGTACTCCCTGTTCACCCACGGCTGTGGGCCATGCACGAATCTAACACAATCATCAAGTTTGCTGACGAAACGACAGTAGTAGGCCTGATCACCTGCGATGATGAGACAGGTCAGTGACCTGGCAGTGTGGTGGCGGGACAACAACCTCTCCCTTAACGTCAGTAAGACCAACGATCTGATTGTGGACTATATGAAATTGGGGGGCGAGCACACCCCCATCCACATTGACGGGGCTGCAGTGGAGTGGGTCGAGAGCTTCAAGTTCCTCATTGTCCACATTACTTAAAATGGTCCTCACACACACACACACACACACACAGTCGTGTAGAAGTCAGGAGGTTGAAAAAGTTTGGCATGGGCCATCAAATCCTTAAAAAGTTCTACAGCTGCACCATTGAGAGCTTCTTGACTGGCTGCATCACTGCTTGGTATGGCAACAGCACCGCCCTCGATTACATGGTGCTACAGAGGGTGGTGCAGACAGCCCAGTACATCACTGGGGCAGAGCTACCTGCCATCCAGGACCTTTATATCAGGCGGTGTGATAGGAATTCCCTGAAAATCATTAAAGACTCTATCCACCCAAGCCATAGACTGTTCTCTCTGCTTCCGCACGGCAAGAGCTACCGGTGCATCAGTTCTGACACCAACAGGCTCCTGACCAGTTTCTATGCTAAGACTGCTAAATGCACAATTCCAAGTGGCTGGAGTGGTATGAAGCTCGCCACCGTTGGACTCTGGAGCAGTGGAAATGCATTCTCTGGAGTGATGCTTCACCATCTGGTGAAGACTAATATTTGTTTGGCAGATGCCAGGAGAATGCTACCTGCCCCAATGCATAGTGCCAACTGTAAAGTTTGGTGGAAGAGGAATAATGGTCTGGGTCTGTTTTTCATCGTTCAGGCTAGGCCCCTTAGTTCCAGTGAAGAGAGATCTTAATGCTACAGCATACAATGATATTCTATATAATTCTGTGCTTCCAACTTTGTGGCAATAGTTTGGGGAAGGCCCTTTCCTGTTTCAGCATGACAATTCCCCCGTGCACAAAGAAAGGTCCGTACAGAAAGTTTTTTTTGAGATCGGTGTGGAAGAACTTGACTGGCCTGCACAGAGCCCTGACTTCAACCTCATCGAACACCTTTGGGATGAATTGGATCTCCGACTTCGAGCCAGGCCTAATCACCCAACATCAGTGCCTGACCTCACTAACACTCTTGTGGCTGAATGGAAGCAATTCCCTGCAGCAATGTTCCAACATCTAGTGGAAAGCCTTCCCAGAAGAGTGGCGGCTGTTATAGCAGCAATGGGGGAACCAACTCCATATTAATGTCCATGATTTTGGAATGAGATGTTCGATGAGCAGGTGTCCACATACTTTTGGTCATGTGGTGCATCTACCTCTGTCATGCACATTGTGAATAAGGTATTGGAACTGACCCTGTATATCGCTTTTTACTTTCTCGTGTTCTTCTTATTTCTTATTTTTATTTATCTACCTCATGTAATTTTTTTGTACTACAAAAAGGCATTTCACTGTACTTGTGCATGTGACATTAAAACTGGAAACTAATTATTGGGGGTGGACGTGACCCCGGAGCCTGTTGGAGAGTGAGGACAGTCCTCATTAAGGCAAGCTCACTTCACACCCCTATCCTTCACCATCTATCTTACTGACTCACAATTTATATCACCATTATGCTGTATGCCATTGCTTAGAGAAGGAACATATTTGTTTTGTGTTTTAAAAGAGAGAGATTAACTGTAGATGTGTTTGCGGTGTAGAGTGGGTTATGTCTCATTGGTTGTGTCAACTTGCTCTATTAAAATGGCCTGTGACTTTTTGTGATACAGAATCTATAGTCTTCTCCATATGAATGTTGTGAATATTTTACATTGGGTGTTTGTGGTTTATGTGTAGATGTATGGGTTATTGAGAAAGAAAAGGGGGTATGTCTATTCCTGTTATACAGGATAGTCATTGCCTCCCAACTCAAAAGGAATTTGCCAGTATGCTTGGCCAAACAGGAAAGGGAGGGGGAGGGGAGGGGAGGGAGGAGCAACAAACTAAATACTACCCTTTGTTACTCTGTTTAGGGAAATGCAAAAAAACGAACAATAAGCTCTTTCCAATTGACATTTGATTCAATTAACATTTCAGAAAACAGCTTTACATGATCACTATTGTTATGTCCTGGCCTTTGTCTAGTGGGATCACCCCTAATGAATACACTTCTCATATATGTCTTGTGGTTATTTCTATTCATCTTCTTAGATAAAGTTGTGAACATTCCCTCAAACATTTTAATAGTTTTTAAGAAATAAGCAAAAAAATGACACAAGTAGTCAACTGGGATTTAACTGATGTTATGTGACAGAAAGCGCTGATGTCCCCCAGCCAGTGTTCTCTCTCTGTGTGCTCAGCCTGTTGTGCAAGAGCAGACAGTGGGCCACATATATAACCTCCCTCATTGTTTAACCAGATAAAGCAGGGCTGTTTGGGATTTAGATTAGCAGCGATACAGGGAACAGAAGCCATAAACCAGGCCTGGGACATCCATGAGACATGTGGAGATAGCCTCTACCTGACCTGACCTGTTGAAGAACAGTCATAATGCCTCTCCACATCGCCCTAATAACTAGCCAAGTAAATTGCAGGCAACATTATCTCCGCCTTCTCCTGTGACTTCAAAGTTAAAGGCAAAATTGCTGATTATGCTGTTCATCTTCGCCGTGTGCGGGGGGGGTGAGAAGGTACTAAGGTCAAGGGTGACATATGGCCAGTTCCCATGGCCGAGCTCCCCACTCATCATCATCAGGCTTGGTTTCCTACTAGCATTGACAAACTGAAGTTATGCCCTTCAAAACATGTAAACAGAGGACATTTCCTTCAGAAGTACAGATTTGCCAAAAACATACAGTATGGCATCTGCCTGTGCCAAGTATATCCTATTAAAGTGTAGAATGGTGCATTGACGGCATGACTAACAATCTCCGTATTTCTATCATGTGAAATCAAAGTGCAATAACACAAACAACCAACATTTGACCTAATAGCAGTTGTGAGTAGTGCATATAAACATAGATTTAATATACAGTAAAGTCCCTGTGGAGTAACCTTGACATAGTGACATATGGCGTGAGACTCTTTAGGGTATTACTGTAAAGTAATCTTGGAGACGGCGAGACTTGTCTTTGGCTATTACACTACTAGAGCAGGTCTGTCGATGGATCAGCAATCTGCTATATTACCAATGGTGTAAAGTGCTTAAGTAAGAAGACATTAAAGTACGACTTCATTTTTTGGGGTATCTGTACTTTGCTATTTATATTTTTGACAACTTTTACTTTTACTTCACTACGTTCCTAAAGAGAATATTGTACTTTTTACTCCATACATTTTCTCTGTCAACCAAATGTTACATTTTGAGTGCTTAGCAGGACAGGACAATAGTCAAATTCACACACTTATCAAGATAACTCGTGGTCATCCCTACTGCCTCTGGCTTGGCGGACTCACTAAGCACAAATGCATCTTTTGTAAATAATCTCTGAGTGTTGGAGTGTTCCCCTGGCTATCCGTACATTTTAAAAACAAGAAAATGGTGCCATCTGCTTTGCTTAATATAAGGAACTTTAAGTGATTTTTACTTTTGATACTTAAGTATATTTTAGCAATTACATTTACTTTTGATACTTAAGTATATTTAAAACCAAATACTTTTAGACTTTTACTCAAGTAGTATTTTACTAGCTGACTTTCACTTTTACTTCAGTAACTTTCCACTAAGGTATCTATACTTTTACAGAAGTATAACAATTGTATACTTTTTCCACCACTGTATTTTATTACTACGACTGATTTCAAGTTTGAAGTTTTAATGTCACATGCACAGGTACAGTGAAATGCCTTGCAAGCTCTAAACCCAACAATGCAGTAATCAATAACAATGTAATATAAAACTTACAAGGTAGAACTAAAACACACAGGAAATAAAAATAAGAAATAGGAAGAACACGAGAAAGTAAGTAAGTAAGCATACTATAAACAGGGTCAGTCTGTTCCAGTACCATATTTACAATGTGCAGGGATCCTGGAGTGATGGAGATAGATATGGTGACTGGGAATCGAGATATATGATGAACCGAGTAGCAGCAGGGTATATGATGACTGTATGTTTGTGGTTGTGCTTGTGTGTAGAGTCAGTGTCAATGTATGTGCATATTATGTGTGTGTGTGTGTGTGTGAGCAAGTGATGAACTGAGTGTTTGTGTGCGTGAGTGTGTGTGTGTGCATAAAGATAAAATAAAATACAAGGGTCAACTCAGATAGTCCGTGTAGCCATTTTGTTAGCTATTTAGCAGACTTCTGGCTTTGGGGATCGAAGCTGTTCAGGAGCCTGTTGGTGACAGAATTGATGCACCGGTGCCGACTGCTTTGCTTGATGTAAGGAATTTTATACAGGTGGGTGAAGGCAGTGTGGAGTGCAATTGAAATTGCGTCGTCTATGGATCTGTTGGGGCGGTATGCAAATTGGAGTGGGTCTAGGGGGGCTGGGATGATGGAGTTGATGTGTGCCACAACCAGCCTCTCAAAGCACTTAATAATTACGGATGTGAGTGCTAGAGGGTGGTAGATGGTGGTGATCTTAAACGATGTGGGGATTACAGACAAGGAGAGGTTGAAAGTTACAGTGAATATGCCTGCCAGCTGTTCTGCGCATGCTCTGAGAACGAGCCCTGGAATACTGTCGGGCCCAGCGGCTGTTGACCTGATTAAAGACCTTACTCATGTCGGCCTCACAGGGCGGGATCACCCAGTCTTCTGGGTCGGTGGCGGCCCTCACACCCAGCACATTGTTGTTATTGTCGAAGCGTGCATAAATGCATTGATTTCGTCTGGTAGAGAGGCAGATCACGGCTAGGTCTTCCTTTGTAATCGGTAATAGACCGTAGCCCCTGCCACATGCGGTGGGCGTTGGAGCCTGTGAAATATGATTCCACCTTATTCCTATATTGTCCTTTTGCTCGTTTGATGACTCTGCGGGGTCATAGTGGGACGTCTTGCGCTTGTTCCTGTCCTCAGCCGTAGCCTCAGGGTGGTCTGCGATAGCCCTGAGTCCGGTAGCCCTGTGCTTTAGTTTAGCGCCAACCTCAGTGTTAATCCAGGGCTTTTGATTGGGGAAGCAGTTGCCCTTCACTGTGGAGACAATGCCAATACATTTCTTAATGCCAGCTTGTTATTTTTCTTGTCTTGGGGTGGAATGTATACAACAGTCACGATAACAGCTGAAAACTCCCTTGGTAGGTTAGAAGGGTCGGCATTTGACCATCAGGTATTCCAAAACGGGTGAACAATGACACTTCCACAACGCTCGAGTCAGCACAGCAGTTGTTGTTGATGAAAAGGCAAACTCCTCCCCCTCTCAATTTCCCTGACTCCACTGTCCTGTCCGCATGGTGAATGAAGACTTCATCGAGTTTGATAGCCATGTGTATCTTGTCCAAGAGCCATGTTTCAGAAAAGCAGAGAATTTGGCAGTTCCTAGAGTCCCATTGGTAGCAAATCCGCGATCAGAGGTTATCCATCTTATTATCAAGTGACTGTATGTTGGCCAGTAGAATGGAGGGAAGAGGTGGCCAGTTTTGCCTTCGCCAGGATCCCCCCGCCCCCTCTTGCCTCTGTAACGACCGCATTTCCACTTGAGTAGCCTGAAAATTGGGTCGGAATTTTAGAAAGAGACCAGGGTAGATGATTCAAGTAAGTTCTTGATACTGACTGATACGACGACGTACTACTACTACTACTACAACTGATACTAGTACTATTACTATACTTATACTACTACTAGAACTACTACCATGACTGATACTACTACTAGGGGGTAACAATGGTCACTGACAACCCCATCTACACATGATAACATCTACATTTCTCTGTCCTTGTATTCCACCTGTTATGTTCTCCAGCAAGAAACCAAAAATTGTCGCTCAAACAGAAGGGTGAACTAACAAAGAGTAAATAACAACAATCAAAATGAAACAGGTGGGATTCTAGGAGGGGTTCTGAAAGACATTAATGGGGGTGTCCACAAACGCTTCCAACTTAAAGTCAATGGCTTTTTAAAATGTTATTAGCCTGTGTGTTTATGCAATTTTCAAAATGATTCCACCAATCTTATAATCCCTTTGGGTGGATGTCAGTGAAAGAAACTCTACCACAAAAGTGTATTTTGAACACTCAAATATCTGGGCCCTAAAAAACACCCACCATGAACGCCCACTAAATTTGCCAAATAAGAGGCAAACAAAATCAAATGAACACCGCATTTAAAGACAGGCAACAAACTAAAAAGTGGAGCAAAATTAAAACTAGGACGATCAGATAAAGGATTGTTTTTTGCAAATCAAAATAGAAAACGCCAACTAAAGGTGTTAACCCTCCAAATAGCTCAAGCCAACTGGAGCACTGGGCCAGCCGCTCTTAAATAGGTGAAACACCTTCTGACTAATGAGATGACAAGCCAGCTCAGGTGTAACACATACTGACTAACGAGTTGACAGCAATCGTTGCACCCAGCATGCTAACGTCCAACCTCAAAATATAATTGGAAAAACCAAAGCCTGTAACAGCTCTCTCTCTCTCTCTCGCTCTCGCTGTGTGTGTCTCTCTGTCTCTTAATTCAATTCAAAGAGGATTTATTGTAATGGAAAATGTGTTTACATTTCTCAAAGCAAGTGAAATAAACAAACAAATTTAACAACAACAAAAAACAATTAGAGTAAAAATATTTCAAAAATATTAAAACATTTCTAGTGTTATATTATCAGCAATGTACAGTGTTTAAGCAATATGCAAATAATTGTAGTACGAATAGTGGGGGAAGATAAATAAACAGATAAGTATTGGTGGTATTTACAATGTTGTTTGTGCTCAACTGGTTGCTCTTTTCTCATGGGAATGGGCCACAAATCTTGCTGCTGTGATTGCACATTGTGGTATTTCGCCTAATAGATATGGGAGTTTATCAATGTTGGATTCATTTTCAAATTGTTTGTGGGTCTGTTTGATCAGTGGGAAATGTGGTCTCTAATGTGGTCATACCTTTGGCAGGAGGTTAGGAAGTGCAGCTCAGTTTCCACCTCATTTTGTGGACAGTGAGCACAACAATAAGTTGGGTGAATTTTGGCCCATTCCTCCTGACAGAGCTGGTGAAACTGAGTCAGGTTTGTAGGCCTCTTTGCTCACACCCGCTTTTTCAGTTCTGCCCACATCATTTTCTATAGGATGGAGGTCAGGGCTTTGTGAAGGCCACTCCAATAGCTTGACTTTGTTGCCCTTAACCTCTAGTGACACCCCATCCCGTGAACGGGACCGTTGTCATCATCTGACACTAATTAGCATAACGCAACGGACATAAATATTCCTAGAAAATATTCCTATTCATGAAAATCACAAATGAAATATATTGAGACACAGCTTAGCCTTTTGTTAATCACCCTGTCGTCTCAGATTTTCAAAATATGCTTTACAGCCAAAGCTAGACAAGCATTTGTGTAAGTTTATCGATAGCCTAGCATAGCATTTTGTCCAGCTAGCAGCAGGTAACTTGGTCACGGAAATCAGAAAAGCAATCAAATTAAATCGTTTACCTTTGATGAGCTTCGGATGTTTTCACTCACGAGACTCCCAGTTAGATAGCAAATGTTCCTTTTTTCCAAAAATATTATTTTTGTAGGCGAAATAGCTCCGTTTGTTCTTCACGTTTGGCTGAGAAATCGCCCGGAAATTGCAGTCACGAAAACGTTGAAAAATATTCCAAATTAGCTCCATAATATTGACAGAAACATGGCAAACGTTGTTTATAATCAATCCTCAAGGTGTTTTTCAAATATCTATTCGATAATATATCCATCGGGACAATTCGTTTTTCAATAGGACCGATTGGACTAATGGCTACCTCTGTATTTTACGCAAGAGTCACCCTGGGAGCCATCAGGTGACCACTTGTGCAATGTAGCCGCCTACGGGTATTCTTCAACATAAGTGCGTAAAACTACGTCACAATGCTGTAGACACCTTCGGGAATACGGAGAAAGAGTAATCTGGTTGATAGCCCATTCACTGCTCAATAGGGATGCATTGGAACGCAGCGCTTTCAAAACATGAGGCACTTCCGGATTGGATTGTTCTCAGGCTTTCGCCTGCAACATCAGTTCTGTTATACTCACAGACAATATTTTTACAGATTTGGAAACTTTAGAGTGTTTTCTATCCTAAGCCGTCAATTATATGCATATTCTAGCATCTTGTCCTGACAAAATATCCCGTTTTACTACAGGAATGTTTTTTTTTCTTCCAAAAATGAAAATACTGCCCCCTAGTCACAAATTAAGCCATTTTGCCAAAACTTTGGAAGTATGCTTGGGGTCATTGTCCATTTGCGACCAAGCTTTAACTTCCTGACTGATGTCTTGAGATGTTGCTTCAATATATCCACATAATTTTCCTACCTCATGATGCCATCTATTTTGTGAAGAGAACCAGTTTCTCCTGCAGTAAACTACCCCCACAACATGATGCTGCCACCCCTGTGCTTCACGGTTGGGATGGTGTTCTTTGGCTTGCAAGCCTCCCCCTTTTTCCTCCAAACATAACGATGGCCATTATGGCCAAACAGTTCTATTTTTGTTTCATCAGACCAGAGGAAATTTCTCCAAAAAGTATGATCTTTGTCCCCATGTGCAGTTGCAAACCGAGGTCTGGCTTTTTTATGGCGGTTTTGGAGCAGTGGCTTCTTCTTTGTAGAGCGTCCTTTGAGGTTATATTGATATAGGACCCGTTTTACTGTGTATATATATACTTTTGTACCTGTTTACTCCAGAATTTTCACAAGGTCCTTTGCTTTTGTTCTGCGATTGATTTGCACTTTTCGCACCAAAGTACGTTCATCTCTAGGAGACAGAACTCGTCTCCTTCCTGAGCGGTATGACGGCTACGTGATCCCATGGTGTTTATACTGGCGCACTATTGTTTGTACAGATGAATGTGGTACCTTCAGGCATTTGGAAATTGCTCCCAAGGATGAACCAGACTTGTGGAGGTCTACATTTATTTTCTGAGGTCTTGGATGATTTCTTTAGATTTTGACATGATGTCAAGCAAGGCCTTGAGGCCTTGAGTTTGAAACTAGGCCTTGATATACAGTCACAGGTACACTCAAATTATGTCAATTAGCCTATCAGAAGCTTCTAAAGTCATGACATCATTTTCTGGAATTTTCCAAGCTGTTTGAAGGCAGTCAACTTAGTGTATGTAAACTTCTGACCCACTGGAATTGTGATACAGTGAATTATAAGTGAAATAATCTTTAAACAATTGTTGGTCAAATTACTTGTGTCATGCACAAAGTAGATTTCCTAACCGACTTGCCAATACTATAGTTTGTTAACAAGAAATTTGTGGAGTGGTTGAAAAACGAGTTTTAATGACTCCAACCTAAGTGTAGGTAAACTTCCGACTTCAACTGTATATGTTTGTTGCCAACACCACTTTCCATCAATTTGTATAGCAGACCCTCATGCCAAATTGAGTCAAAAGCTTTTTTGAAATCAACAAAGCATGACTTTGTTTTTGTTTTGGCCTGTTTGTTTGTCAATAAGGGTGTGCAGGGTGTATACCTGAACTGAGGATAATGTTGAAGAGTTTAAGAATAGCCTATTTGAATTTGTGGTCTGTATCATTTTGTTTTGTATACCGTCAACACCGCAGGCCTTTTGGGGTTGGAAGGTTTGTATTTTGTCCTGTAGCTCATCCAATGTCATTTGAGAATCCAATGGATTCTGGTCGTCTTTAATAACTGACTCTCTAAGTTTTGTAAATTATCATGTATTTGTTTTTATTCTTGGTTCTTTGTTAAATGGCCGAAAAGGTTTGAGAAGTGGTTTATCCATACATCTTCATTTTGGATAGGTAGCTCTTCATGTTGTTGTTTGTTTAGTGTTTTCCAGTTTTCCCAGTGATTTTATTCTATGGATTCTTCAATCACATTGAGCACTTTTCTGTCATGCTATTACTTATTTTTTTCTTAGTGTATTTTTGTACTGTTTTAGAGTTTCCACATAGCCAATATTTTCTGTGTCTCTGTGTTTTTGGTTGGATATGTTTCTCAATTTATTTTTAAGGTTTTTGCATTCTTCATTAAAGCATTTCTAATTGTTGTTAGTTTTCTTTTAGGTTTTCTACTTGAATTTTTATGTGATATGTTAGCTGTTAGGTCAGTTATACTGTTCATGCTTCCTACTGAAAAGTTTACACCTTCACTATTGCAGCGCTCTCTCTTGGTCTCTCCCTCTCCTCCGTGGCATTTGAATGTGAAAAGCCTCTTATGTGTGACTTACTTAGGTAGGTCATTAGCATTGGCATGGGGGGTGGGCTGTGTGACTGTGGGGCTGTGGGAGAGTGAACAAGTGGCTGCAGCATTAGCAGGGTGGAGCTCAGGAGGGTGGGCTGAGAGATGAATGGACAGGACAAGGGTGATCCTAGGAGAAGAGGGTAATGGGTATAGAATCATTGGGGTAGCAGGGTACAGGGTAGCAGGATAGCAGTAGAGTACGTGGTCCACTGGTTCAGAACTGGACCATTCATAACATGGCTACCTAGAGAGGACACTGGAGGGAATGAAGGAGGAAACCCCAGTGGATTTGTAAGGCAAGAATTCACAAAACTAGTTCTAGGAGTACACTATACCAAGCAATTCATTGGGGAACTGTATGAGTGGCTGAATGTTGTGATGTTGCTCTGTGGGCTCATTTTCTGGGGTATATTTGTGACATGAAATGTTGGATCATTATTGTGGACAGAAACACACGCCTGCAGGAACAGATGAATATCATTCATATCTTATCTTGTACTTTTTAAGCCATTTCTAGAGGCTTTGTTTTATTTCTTCATTTGCACTGTTCCTGGTTTGATACCTAGCACTGACACATTGGTTAACTCTATTTGTTTCCAATTGACAAAATGACTCAATTAGTTAATGTCCGTGTATGTTGTCAGCTTGAACCTGTTTATGCTTGAACGTGCACTTTGGTCCTCTGTGAAAAGTGCCAGAGGCAGAGGGAGGGGAGGCTAATTTGGCCAGGGAAAGCATTGTTCATCAACAGAGAAAATAGTACTATCAGTTCCACTCAGATAACCCCTAGTCGTCATTGGACCTCAAGCCAAGCCGTGACCCCATGGCTTGAACTCTGTGGTCATGTGACCAGGCAGTAAAGTGGCCAGTGGTGCTGGCTTAAAGACTATGCTCAGAGAGAGGGCAGGCTGTGGAGGGAGGAGGTTGTATGTCAGAGCGAGAGAGAGCAAGAGGGAGAACAAGAGAGAAGAGTCATGAGGCCAAGGCTCCCATGCCCTGTGGCTTTTTTTTAGCTGAATCTGTGCTTGAATGGCGTCCTGGCAAACTGGGAGAAGCATGAAATGGATACATGGGAAGGTAAGGGAGGATGCGAGAGTGAAAGGGGTTGGGTCTGTTGCCTTTATGGCTCATACTCTATGCACCCCTAAATATGCATGTATAAATGAGAGAACAGGCTAGCATTTGGTCGGTGCGAATCATTTTGGTTTCCTTTTTTTTGCCATCATCAGATTCGCTAGCATTCTGGCTAAGCACTTTGTTTTCATTCCATATGTTTAGCAATAGATGAGGATCATTCTGGAGTTGAACAAATAATAAATCAATGAAGTATGTTGTTGTTCCACGGAGGATTTTAAACAACATGATATTGAGTACAATACAATGAACATAATGTTTTTTTGTTAAATGAAATGTAGACAATGGTTGTGTCAAATTATTTTCTTTGTTTGCTATTTTCTTCTTGGAAAAAAGGACTGGTTACAAACCCACTATGTAATTATATTTTGACCAGTTTGTTACTTTTGTTGCAGCTATACTTGCCAAGGTATACATGTGATATATTTGTTATTTCAAATATGTTTTTGTATTTTGTTGAATAATCAATGAATTTCTATGAATTGGTGAATACAATATTGTACAATATTGTTCAAAGTCTTTTCAGAGTATTCCAATATATTTCATTATGTGTGTTAATTTGGGTGTAGTAGAGTATTTGTGTGTATTGGTATGTATATAGTTGATTGTGTTGTTGTGTCCTGCTGAGTGAAGTTACATATGTATTGATCTGTGGTATGTGTCTGTGGCCCATCTGGAAAAGGTTTTGTCCCCAGTCAGCATTGTTTATGTGATAGAGGAGAGGTTAGGATTGCTTCACTGGGCAGTTTTAACCCCCAGGGTTAGCCCAGCTGTGACTACCTTCCCAAACCTAACACAGTTTCACTTTATTTCACTTCATGTCAGGATATAATAAGTAGCTAATGTACTGCCTCTCACTGACTGTTGGAGTTTTTACAATATTTTAAGTTGATACAAATACCTTTAATGTAAGTTAATGGAAATTGCTCATTTACAGCCAAAACCAATCCACTCAGTCAGTCCTACTAACTATCATGTCCTTAGACTTTGCAGATGACTCAGACCTCTGCAATGTTCTCATGTCTCTTTCCCAGGTTAGTTACAAATCAATGTAGTGTTTGTTGGGACACAGTGAGGAGAATTTTTTTGGTATGGAACATCTTTTCAATGTGGAATCAGTCATATTATTTCATACATGAGTAGTATATGACTTGTAACTCAGTGTTACCACAGTTTCCACCAGGAGTTGTTCTAGAGACACCATGTTGAATGGACAACCAGATCAAGAGCTCTTTGCTGGGCATTACTTGTTTGATAATGGTTATACATTTTAGCAGACACTCTCATCCAGAGCAATTTACAGTAGTGAGCACATACATTTCCATACTTTCTTTCTGTACTGGTCCCCCGTGGGAGTTGAACCCACAACCCTGGCTTTGCAAGCGCCATGCTCGACCAACTGAGCCACATGGGTATGTGATAGTCATTGTAATCATTAATCTAGTGGTTTAACTATCAGCAAGCTTCATCTGAATTGATCCCTTTACCAATTCTCTGGGAACATTTCTCTCATGTTTCCTATTGTCTCTTAAAGATGCACTATTGCAGAAATCACTCAGCCATTTCCTGGTTGCAACAATTTGAATAGTTCCCCTAATTTAATTTCATGTGTCCAAACAAGCAAGTATAGTGTAGAGAATAATTGTACCATCTAAACCGCTGTGAAGTATATTTTCCAAACATTTTGTATTTGAAGCTAGTGCACCAAACCGAAATTAAAAGACACAAAAACTAAATTTAAGAACGGGAAGCATAGAAAGAGCACACATAGAACAGATCTACCTCTCCTTAGACTTGCTTTCATTGAGAATGACAGGCTAATAACTCATATTTCCATGTGAATTTGGTCAGATCGCCCAAAAAGTTACATATTGCAGCTTAAAGAGTTGTATTTTCTGGGAAGGGAGGGGTTACTGTATCTGCTCCCTCCCCCATGCTAATCCTATCTAGTCAGCGTTAGAGGTTGTGTTTCTTCTGCAGCTGAAGGAGGGTTAAATCCAATCAGTCTTTTATAATGCTAAGTAGCCCGCTGATGCCTTTCCTGTCTCTCAACACACCACGTCACTCTGGACTTGCCAGGAAGTCCTTTTTCTTACAAATTCTGGTTGGGGGGAGTGTGTGTGTGTGTGGGGATGAGGGGGTAGGGGGATAGAGGCTGTGTGTGTGAAGATCAATAAGAGTGGGGGAGGTCAGGAATCGTGGCTTCTGTAATGCAGGCTAAATATAGCTAATGCCAAAGCCTCTTATTATGGCCGTCTAGGGCCTTTTCGATCATTCCATTCAAACCTTTATGTGAGTTCTGATCCAGACAAACCAAACCATCAAGTCCACCATATCTCAGACTTTTGTCTCCAAGGGAAGTGTTATTTAAACTACCAGTACCCATCCCCCGATGCATACGCACTTTAAATCTAACACAAACACCATCTGATACCCGTTATGAACAAAGGACCTAGTTTGACCTGATAACTTTATTGATTTTTGAAATCTTACTACAACCCCCTTACACACACCACACACACACACACACATAGAGATAATATAAAGTGCTTGATTGCATTATACGGTGTATTTCCCAATACAGGAAGAGTCTGGTCATAGGAAAGATGGGTGGGAGTTAGCCTGCTGAACCTGTTAGCCTGCTTATTCTGCCTCTAGCAAGCCTCAAGTCATACTGAGGAGTTTTGGGGGAAACAGACTTTTATTAAAGAGGGAGTTTATATGGCCCAGTGTTACAAGCGCCTGTGTTGTTAAATACCACCATGTGGTTCATATTGGGTTGTGCTGACTGTTTAGGCTCCACATTAACAAGCACACTGTCAAACTGCTGCACTGGAGCTCTGCAAGCATACTCATGTTTGACAACAAAGAAATAGCATTTAAATATGCAAAATGTCCTACTTTTGTCACCGGTTGGTTGAAACATTACATTTGGACGTTTATTGAACACTATAGTAATTATATAATCGCTCCGACATAGTGTGCTCCATTCTGTGAAGAGAATCAATTAGATATGTGTCAATGGTCATGTTGAATTTAAAGATTGTGATGAGTGGCCTTTTCTTGATATATTTTAGGGAATGATTTGTAACTGTTGCCACTGCTGAGAACCCAAGGAGCTATGATGCAGAGAAATAGCCAAACATGTCAATGAATATTGATTACATTCCAATAATGAGATCAAAGACCTTCAAATGTACCTTTAGGAAATCAATGGCCCTCTCAAAAGTGGTTATGTTAGGGCAGAATGTAGAAGTTGACAGGAGAAAACATAGTGAGCTCTCTCTTCTATCTGTTGTCTCAAGACTTGTTGCTGTTTAGGACAAAAGAGAATTCAAGACAGCATTACCCTACATTCTGTTACTGATTCATTTGTGAACTTAATAAATGTTTTGGAAATCATGGAAACAACATTTACTTGAATTGAATCTCTGAAATATCTAACAAACTAGTGACTAATACAGCATTAATTAGCATATAATTAACATGGTATCTGGCTGGAGTCTAATTACCCAAATGCTAATGACCAAGGCTATAATCCCTGGTAAGATCTCAGCCCTCCGCCCTGAGACAGTACTGTGTGAGAGGGGTACATTTTATCCAGTATGCGATGTCAACAGGCCAACATTGACATGACAATGAGCCAAATCTACAACAGCATAGAAGTAAAAAATATTAACATAACACTATGGAGACAGAGAGAGACCAAACAGCATGGTGGCTGACTGTTGGAAAGGTGTATCTCTGGCCCATATTGGTTCTATCTTCCTACTATCTCACCACCGGCGGAGAAGAGGTATTCCGAGTGGGCTTCTAGTCCGACTCAGGAGGCGTGCACACCATCCACGCGCTTCCTAGTATATTACTCGCTAATGTAGACAAACTCATGGCGAGGATCTCCTTCCAGAGAGACATCAGGGACTGTTTCACAGAATCATGGCTCTCTCGGGATATACTGTTACCGTCCATACAGCCAGCTGGGTTCTCAGTTCATTGAGCAGACAGAGATAAAGAGTTCTCTGGGAAGAAGAAAAGCGGTGATGTATGTTTCATGATTAACTACTCATGGTGTGATTGTGATAACATACAGAAACTCAAGTCATTTTGTTCACTCGACCTAGAATACCTCACAATCAAATACAGACCATACTACCTCCCAAGAGAATTATCTTCGATTATAGTCACAGCCGTGTATATTCCCCCTCAAGTCGATACCACGACGGCCCTCAAGGAACTACACTGGACTTTATGCAAACTGGAACCCACATATCCTGAGGCCACATTTATTGTAGCTGGGGATTTTAACAAAGCAAATTTGAGGAAAATGCTACAAAAGTTCTATCAACACATTGACTGTAGTACTCACTTAGGAAAAACACTAGACCACTAGTGAGATGCCTACAAGGCCCTTCCCTGCCCTCCCTTCGGGAAATCAGATCACGACTCCCATTTTGCTCATCCCTTCCTATTGGCTAGTCGGACAAATCGGAATCCATGCTCCAAGATTGTTTTGATCACGCGGACTGGGATATGTTCCAGGTAGCCTCTGAGAATAACTTTGACATAAACACGGACCCGGTGACTGAGTTAATCAGGAAGTGTATAGGGGATGCTGTTCCCACGGTGACTATTAAAACCTACCCAAACCAGAAACCGTGGATAGCATTCGTGCTAAACTGAAAGCGCAAACCACCGCATTTAACTATGGCAAGGTGACTGGGAATATGATTGAATACAAACAGTGTAGTTATTCCCTCCGTAAGGCAATCAAATAGGCAAAACGTCAATACAGAGACAAAGTGGAGTCGCAATTCAACGGCTCAGACACGAGACATATGTGGCAAGGTCTACAGACAATCAGGAGGGTAACACAGTGCCACCGATGCGGCCCGCTCCTAAGGACTGTGAGCTCTCGTTCTCCGTGGCCGACGTGAGTAAGACATTTAAGCATGGGCGGCAGGGTAGCCTAGTGGTTAGAGCGTTGGACTAGTAACCGGAAGTTTGCGAGTTCAAACCCCCTGAGCTGACAAGGTACAAATCTGACATTCTGCCCCTGAATAGGCAGTTAACCCACTGTTCCTAGGCTGTCATTGAAAATAAGAATTTGTTCTTAACTGACTTGCCTAGTAAAATAAAGGTAAAAAAAATAAAAAATTGTTTAACCCTCACAAGGCTGCCGGCCCAGACGGCATCCCTATCCGCGACCAGACCAGCTGGCTGGAGTGTTTTAGGGACATTTTCAATCTCTCCCTATCCCAGTCTGCTGTCCCCACTTGCTTCAAGATGTCCACCATTGTTCCTTTACCCAATAAAGCAAAGGTAACTGAACTAAATAACAATTTCTATGAAATGCTTTGAGTGGCTAGTTAAGGATCATATCACCTCTACCTTACCTGACACCCTAGACCCACTGCACACTTCCCTATCCCATCTGGGCAAGACATCAGAATGTTGTTCATTGACTATAGCTCAGCCTCCAACACCATAGTACCTTTCAAGCTCATCATTAAGCTCGGGGCTCTGCGTCTGAACCCCGCCCTGTGAAACTGGGTCCTAGACTTCCTTACCAATCGCCCCCAGGTGGTGAAGGTAGGAACAACACCTCAACTTCGCTGATCCTCAACACAGGGGCCCTACAAGGGTGTGTGCTCAGCCCCCTCCTTTACTCCTTGTTCACCCATGACTGCGTGGCCATGCATGTCTCCAGCTCAATCATCAAGTTTGCAGACAGCACAACAGTAGTAGGCCTGATTACCAACAATTACAAGACGGCCTACAGTGAGGAGGTGAGGGCCCTGGCAGAGTGGTGCTATGAAAGTAAACCCTCCCTCAACGTCAACAAAACGAAGGAGCTGATCATGGACTTCAGCAAACAGAAGAGGGAGCACACCCCTATCCACATCAACGGGACCGCAGGTTCCCTGGTGTACACATCTCTGACAATCTGCAATGGTCCACCCACACAGACAGTGTGGTGAAGAACTCGCAACAGGGCCTCTTCAACCTCAGGAGGCTGAAGAAATTTGGCTTGGCCCCTAAGACCTTCACAAACTTTTACAGGTGCACAATTGAGAGCATCCTGTCGGGCTGGTACGGCAACTGCACCGCCCGCAACCGCAGGGCTCTCCAGAGGATGGTGCGCTGCCCAACGCATCACCGGGGGCACACTGCCTGCCCTTCAGGGCACCTACAGCACCCGGTGTCACAGGAAGGCCAAAAAGATCAAGGACATCGACAGCCTGAGCCACGGCCTGATCACTGTGTTCTTTCCTACTGTATTTTAGTCAATGCCACTCCGACATTGCTCGTCCTAATATTTATATATTTCTTAATTCCATTCTTTTACTTTTAGATTTGTGTATTGTTGTGAATTTTTAGATACCACTGAACTGTTGGAACTAAGAACACAAGCATTTTTGCTACATCTGCAATAACATCTGCTAAATATGTGTATGTGACCGATTTGATTTGATTTGAGACAGATAGAAAGAGCGGTCGAGAAAGTCATCATGTACTGTACTTAATTAGGAGAAAGTATGCACCCTTTCCTCCCATAAAGGATTGAGTATGGATAGAGAGAGATGTAAAGAAGGGAGGGAGGGAGGGAGGGAGGGAGGGAGGGAGGGAGGGAGGGAGGGAGGGAGGGAGGGAGGGAGGGAGGGAGGGAGGGAGGGAGGGAGGGAGGGAGGGAGGGAGGGAGGGAGGGAGGGAGGGAGGGAGGGAAATTAATAGTGGAAAAGTACAGCAGATCCCTTCAACCCCCGCTGCCTTTCAGCTGGGGATGATTGTGATGGAAACACAAGACAAAACCGCTGAGTGAAATACCCTTCAGCAGGCCTTGTGGTGAGGTGGAAGAGGGAGGAACCGAGGGAGAGGAGGCAGTCACAGGACCCAGACTATAGAGAGAGAGAGGGTAGAGTTCAAGATGAAGCAAAGGCTTGACTTTACAACTCTCCCACATGTCCCGTCACTTTGGATTTATCACCCCCATCACATGATCCACGAGAAGCTGGGGGAGGGGAGGTGACCAGAACCAGGACAGAACCAGTTTGATGGACTGGACCACTGACTGCCATACAGGGAGGGGTTGGTGAGGTGGAGTCAGAGTTTGATGTGACACATTGAGATGAAGTGTTGGTGATTATATGGTGGCCATGCACTTGAAAGAGAGGGTGACAGATTTGGCAAATAAGCCTCTGCTGGTGTGAATGAAGGAAACTAACGATCATTGTTTTTTTTCTCATTTAAGGAAGTCAGGCATTTCACATGGGATGCTCAATTAAATATATGGTTTTGATGCCTTCTTTGAATTACCACATGTGCTGAAATAAAACAGACAAATGGCTCAAGGCGTCAGCGTTCTTCAGTTCGGCTGTCGGCTAGCCAAAGTCGGGTAGTCGAACCGAACGAGTGGGCTCGCATGCTTCCGAAAAAGACGTTCACTTCAAAAATGAAGAAAGGGGGGGAAAGCAGCAATATTACCCCAGGACAGTAGAGGGCGATGAGCTTGTAATAGCCATCTACGCCAAACAAGGAAGTGATGACACACCCAAACACACCCGAGAATAAAATAGTGTACAGAGTGACAGTTGGTTGGATGTGTGATTTGCCAGGGATCTACTAGATCTGATCTACCTAGCAACTCATAATAGAGATCCGGAGACAGAGAAGATGTCCGCTACAGGTTCACAATGGTTGATATAGGGGCATACGGCCGATAGAGCTATGGTGGAGTGTTTCAAGAGAGTTATTTTGGGTCCAAACTGCTGAAGAAGACCCTTTACCACCGCCAGCTGTCCTGTTAGGTACCACAACGTCAAGTCCTCATGTTTTCCTGGGAGTTTTCCTGAGAACCTCATGCGCCCTTATTCGGGTATGAAATAATTAAACTTTTTCTGTTTCTAATGCCCCTTGTTGCTGTATATATTAGTATGCATCTCTATATGAGAAGTGCAATTTTATCAAAGCTTTTGGAACACGGTTCCTGGAAAATGGTATGGTGTTTTTGTTGACCAAATTTATATATCTGACATTCTCTTGTTACCTCTTATTCACAGGTGTCCGTCTCAATAAATCTGTCTGTACCTGGAACTGCCACCACTCGTCGGAGAGTCAGAGAATGCTGAGAACACAGAGTTTCGAGCTGAATTGCATCACCCCTACAGTTGACCAATCATTGACGAAGGGGCGTAGACTTCGCCTTCAGAACTTCGGCTGGCCCTTGAGAATGTATTTTGTGTGCGCGAACAGTCGACAAAACCCTAACCAAACTCCAAAACGAACAAAAACATCACAAAATGTTGTCATAATATATGCACGAATGGTACCGAACCATTTGCGGCCACCTTTATTGAGGAGGATAGGATCCATAGTGTAAAGCAGGGCTCTCAATAAAAATATATACAATTTAAAAACCCTGGACTGCTTTTAAATTATATATTTTTTTATTGAACCTTTATTTTTTTTAGACAAGTCAGTTAAGATCAAATTCTAATTTACACTGACGGCCTACACCGGCCAAACCCACACGACGCTGGGCCAATTGTGCACCACCCTATGGGACTCCCAATCATGTCCAGTTGTGATACAGCCTGGAATAGAACCAGGGTGTTTGTAGTGATGCCTCAAGCACTGAGATGCAGTGCCTTAGACCACTGCGCCACTATTCATTAGCTGGTTAATCAGGTCAGTTAAAACGGGGGTTGAATTGAAACCCTACAGGAGGGTAGTTCTCCAGGCTTGGAAAGCCGTGGTGTTAACCTATGTGACCTCTCGCGTGCTCTCACAGCTTGTGTTTGAAGTAAAATATCAAAACAGAGCAGGGTTTTGGGCGGTCTACAACATATGCAAGACAATGCAGAGGGTGGAGCACCTTTTTAGGTGGCCATTTTGAGAAAGAGAATGAGGAGAGCTCTGAGTTCAAATAAAGGGGGAAAGTATGTGGGTCCTGTCCTCTTTTCTGGACGACTTAGAGGTGTTATTCTATTACACACAGAACAGGGGCTTTAATGACCGAAAGGCTTTTGATTTAGACCCTAAGGTGAATCTTCACTGATACCTCCACCCTTCCTTCAGCAATCAAGCTTTGTCCTCATTGTGCTCCGAGAGCCCACTTTAATCGGGCTCAAGTCACTTCATACGGAACCATTATAATAGAGTACTACAGGACATCAAGTTCTTACGTGCTGCGGTATGTAGTAGTAGTGTGAAAGCATACTGATGACACTTCTATATTTGTTACTGCACTCTGGAGTTGCTTCTGGCAGGACGTTTCTCCATTACGTTGTTAACTGTATGGCAGTGCGAAAGACCCTCGTGACATGAGTGTTCCTTATGGAAGAACAAAAATAGGTCTTGGGGTCATAAATATAATCTATTACAAACCTCAACATGTTTGTTTTGAGTAAGAGCTCCTCATTGTTCTCAGGCTGGGTGGGATGTTCACGTTAATGACCAAGGATTACATTTGAATACGTTGGCGGGACCCGAGTGAGCCTTTTGTGTGTGTACAGTATGACGACCCCAGAAGAGCGTCCCGAGGAGACAGGATTTAAGCCTCATAGGTAATCCCATTGGGCTTTAGAGGTCTTCCTTTCCCCATTAAGTAGATCTGGGAGAGGCTTTATGCTCCTTAACATTTCTCCTGCTCTGGATAATTGCCTCTAGTAACAGGAACCTTACCCTGGGCTTTGAAAGCCCACTCTGCTCCTTCTAGTAACAGGAACCTTACCCTGGGCTTTGAAAGCACACTGCTGCTTCTAGTATACTTAGAGCAGGGATGGACATATAGGACCTCTGTCATCTCTTTGACAGGATGTCTGATTCGGTTGCAGCTCTATTTAAGTTCTAAAGAAGATAAGGTTACCACTCAGTAGTAGTAGTTTAGTGTTTTATCAGTCCACAAATGTGCCCTTGTGGATAGTACCTGAGGTCTAAAAGTTGCTATCTGCCATTTTATTCGCTTTTGGCCAATCTTATACGTTCACGATAATCAGTACTTGGTTTGGACTGAAATAGGTTCCGGGACTCATTTTGGGGGCCTGTACTGTTTATATTTAGGTGCAGGAGCTCCACAAGCTAAGTACATTTGAACAGGAGCTCAAGCGGTAGCCCAAGTCAAGCACTGATGACAGATATGTAAGGTAAAGGAAGCCTTTGCACAGTATGGGTTGGCATGGGTTTGATGACCTTGTTGCTTTAGATCACTGCACCCATGTCTCCCTCTTATATCTGATGGGTTAGTCCATGCCTGGATGAGGGGAAAGTTCATGGCTATGTGAACTACTGGTTGACCAAAGGCCGTCAGTAAGAGACTTACCTCAGAGCGGCTAGGGTTCATTTATGGGTTCAGGAGAAGGTAGCATTAACCATGACCACTAAAGCTGAGTTCTCACCAGTCTCCTTCAGGACTGGGTTATGGGACCAACAACCCAGTGGTCATTATTTACTTTTGGTAGAATCCAGTGAAAGCAGTTCAGTCTGCTCTCAGTTTGCTCACTAACTATGGGAGCGCATCACAGGAGGCTGTTGAGGGGGAGGACGGCTCATAATAATGGCTGGAAGGTAGTGAATGGAATGGCATCAAACACATAGAAACCATGTGTTTGACGTGTTCGATAACATTCCATTTATTCCATTCCAGCCATTACTATGAGCCCATCCTCACCAATTAAGGTGCCACTGGCCACCTGTGGAGAGCACAAACCGCACCAGATCTCCATCTAACGGTCATCTGACATTCGCACCGCCTTTCGTTCGGTGGGGTGTGTTTTCGGGACCACCTGCCGCCGGTGGGCGTCTGACTGCCGACATTTGAGTGTAAATCTACATGTAGAATCGGTTTGAACTCAGTTTGGACCCCAGTTCTAGTCCTGGTGTACTAGGTGAGAATGGATGTCTCTCTCTGTATATTTACGAAATCTCCCAATGCAGTCTCCCATGTTGATCTGTAAACCTTCACTTTGATAACTTCACCGTTTATATTTTCTCAGTTAGTGGTCACCTGTTTTTCAGGATGAACCAGTTCACGGTACTTTATTTTGGGAGTGCTGTTTGAAGCACACTCCCTACTTTAATGTTAGCATATTTTGCATTACTCATTATATATGTATATACTGTATTCTACTGTATTTTAGTTTATGCCGCTCCGACATTGGTGTCAGGTATTTATATATTCTTAATTATATTCCTTTACTTTAGATTTGTGTTTATTGTTTTTGAAATTGTTAGATATAAAATGTTAGATATTACTGCACTGTTGGAGCTATAAACACAAGCATTTCACTACAGCCGCAATAACATCTGCTAAACATGTGTATGTGACCAATAATCGCAGTGCAAGAGGCGTCACTACAGTCCCTGGTTCGAAACCAGGCTGTATCACATCCAGACGTGATTGGGAGTCCCATAGGGCGGCGCACAATTGGCCCAGCGTCGTCCGGGTTTGGCCAGGGTTGGCCGTCATTGTAAAGAAGAATTTATTCTTAACTGACTGATATATCTTTTTTTTTAAACATTTTTATTATACTTAGTCATGGATGATGATGGTAAAGCGGGGACAACAAACCCCATGTAATTGCTGATTGACCAACAGAAACTGGGATGGGATGCCTTGTCAACTGATATCATAATTAGAAAGCTAAGACAGTAAGGTTGGGGTTGTTCTGTGTTATCTCTTCTTCTGGCAGCCGTTGCTTCACTGGGCTATTCACTGTAACCATGGCGTCAACCCATCTGTTCAGAGCTTTTATGAGGGGGGATGGTGCGGGGGTTGAGGGGTGTGTGTGTGTGTGTGTGTGTGTTTGTGCGTTGGTGGACGGGGGTTGATCGATAGGGTAGCACTAACACGGTGGACAGCAGAGAGTAGGGAAATAGGTTTTTCCGGTCTAATTCATTCTCTGCCTGCATAGTGTTTTATTATCTAACCTAGAGGTAGATGGGGATTATGCCAGCTAAGATTTTAAACAGCTTTTTTGAAGTTTGGTGTCCTCAAAGTGTGCTGGTCTGCAGATTGTGCCGTTTCTGTGGGGATTAGTAAAGTAACTAAGAATGTCAGGAGTTCACAGAGGATTGTAAGTCTTCAATTTAAATCCTTAGTTGCTTCGTCTCTTTTTGGATTTATAAGTGAATGACCCATTGATTCTTGAAGAATGTTAACTATAAATGCCGTAATCAAATCAAATCAAACTTTATTTGTCACATGCGCCAAATACACAACAGGTATTTCACCTTACCGTGAAAGGTAAGGTGAAAGTTAAACAAATATTTAATATATTTAAAAAATAATTGAAGATAGTAACACCTTATGCACTTAGTTCAAGTGTCGTTCCCCATCAGAACCCAAAAATATAAGATTGGAGTAAAACAATGTTTGTAATCAACATATATCTAAACTGTATAGCCTCAAAACATGGTTAAAACGATACATTTGGGATCATGTATGGTCAGTCCTTGCATCCGTAGCTCTAGTAGTTACATTTCTCCAGCCCAAATCCCTTAGCTTGTTTTAGTAGAACAGGAGATAACACATAGTTATTGTTTCCATTGAGGATTCTAGCTTTAAGTACATCTCTCTATGATTCCAAACTCCAACACGCACACCCAATGGAACGTGTGCACACACAGACACATGAAAGCAAGAAATGTCACTCTATAGAGATTAATGTAAAGCCAAATGCTATTTAGCATCAGCGATATTGTCATTTGGGGATAAGGGCTACCGTAGTAAGCTAGGTGTTTTGAGCTTTATTCTGTTTTCACATCTGGGTCTCTCGTGGCCACCACATGTTGTTAATCTGCTGGCTAACCTTAAGCTCAGAGCACTGTGTAATTTAACCAACTATTTTTGAATGTGCTTCATTTGGAACATCCTGTTCCACTACTTCCTCAACGGCAGCCCTTCCCTCGCCTTTACCAAAGGCCCCCAAATATCCCTCAACATGTGTTCCAAGTTACTGCCCTCACTTGCTCTTAACAACATTTCACATTTTGAAACTCTCAGAGGAAAAGCTGCACCATGTACCCTTTGAGGAAACAAGGTTTAGGCTACAATGTAAAGGCTCTGGTCGGCACTGTGTTTGCCTTCCAAAGAAGATAGCTGTGATATGAACCTACCAGTTGGCTGCTGAGGGGAAGACGTCTCATAAGAATGGCCTGATTTGGGTGGATGGAATGGTGTCAAGCATATGGAAACCATGTGTTTGATGTGTTCGATAACATTCCATTTCTTCCATTCCAGCCATTACTATGAGCCCATCCTCCCCAATTAAGGTGTCATTGCACGCCTGTGGAGTTAGAGAATCGTTATCTGTTAGTTAACTGTTAGTTGGTCTGATATATTTGAACAAATATATATTCCCTTGTCACAACAGCGTGTTATGCTCACAGTGAGAGATTTAGATCTTATGCGGGCTTGCGTTTCAATGTACTCTATATCTATGAAAAGGGGAGTGAATCTAGTCAGGTTTCACCGAGTGGTGTTAGACTATAGTCAACCTGAAGAGTTGAAATGACGCTGCCACTGTGTCTAAGGGAAAGGAGAGCCTGTAAACAAATCACCAGGCAGCCCAGCGTGTGTCGTTTAGCCTGGCCCTTTCTCTGCTCAGACCTACTGAATAAAACATTCAAGATGTCTGCCCTCTCTGCCCATTCTTCCTCCTAACATCCAGCTGGTTACACGGGTTGGCTACCCTAAGTTCCACGACGATGGTTAGAGCTGTAGGGTACATATGCTTGGTGAGGACTTATGGCAACGGGTTTCTTCTCAGATCTGAGAGCAATTTTGATCATGCTGCAATTTCTCCGTAGATATTTGTCTTTATTATGTCCAATTTGTCATTGATGTTACTTGAATGTTGCGATATGTGGCAGGCGTCTCTCGGTTTTCTGTCTCCTGTTCTAACGAGTCATTCTGTCTCTTCTGTCAGATGTTGCAGCTGACCCACGTGTTTGCCTCATCTGTGGAGACCGCGCCACAGGCCTGCACTATGGCATCATCTCCTGCGAGGGCTGCAAGGGCTTCTTCAAGCGCAGCATCTGCAACAAGCGCGTGTACCGCTGCAGCCGTGACAAGAACTGCGAAATGTCACGCAAGCAACGCAACCGCTGCCAATACTGCCGCCTGCTCAAGTGTCTACAGATGGGAATGAACCGCAAAGGTAAGAGGAGACCAAAGAGGCAAGAGTGACGAGCAGACAAGAGCCACGTATGCAGAGGCCTAGAATTCTGAGCTGAATGTACTGTACTAGAACCATAGAAGATTGTTCTAGAACCACAGATTTCATTGGAAAAGCTCCATGGGGGGTTTCCACTAGATAGCACAGCCACAAAGTCAAAATTGGCTATATATCGTAAAAAATTCTGGAAAACCAAAACAATGCCATTTAAGGTTAGGCATAAGATTATCTGTGTGGTTAGGGTTAATGCTAAGGTTTAACATGTGATTTTAAGAAGATAAATTGTATAAATGGTTAGGGGGGGATTACTTTGTGGCAGTGTTAACTAGTGATGACCCCACCCTCTTGTCAGCTCGCAGCTAGGCCCAGCTCTGTTGTTATGTAGCTAGTGCTCTCTGCTGGATTGACTGTGTAGATGAAGTTTCACATTTTGCTGTACTCTTTCCTGATGATCTGCTGTGGCACAATCATAGCAGCCACCAGGTGGAGCCATAGTACCAATGTTGCTATCACTACCCATCTAGGAATTGTACTGTACTTTAGTGTTTTTTATGTCCTGAAACCCAAACAGTATTTTTTTTTAAACCATACAGATTGTTTCTCTTATTGTGGTGCTTATGGCTGTTCTGTGTGTTTTCCAGCAATCAGGGAAGATGGCATGCCAGGAGGGAGAAACAAAAGCATTGGGCCTGTACAGGTAAATATTCACTATGCACTCTACCCCAGCTAATTACAGCTTTGTTTCCCACAGTGACTTTGATATTGCCGAACTGTCCTGAATTTTTAAAAATGTAATTTAAATTGCTTACTAAGAATTGTTATGTAAAATACTGCTCATTTCTAACCCATTGCCCTGAACTGTGATTATTGTAAATGAAATTGAACCCATCCTTGACAGTGATTTCATTAGCTGGCTTTAAACAAGGTAATTGGGCAAATCAGCATCCCTAATTGCTTGCAGCACCAGTCATGATTTACAGTGTTCAATTCAATCTATGTCATTAACTCCTCCCGAGTTGAAGTGATGAGAGAAGATCGAAAATTAGGAGGTAAAAAACACACACACAAAAAAAACAATAAACAAATCTGTCATTAACAATAGATGAAGGATTAGCCATGCTTTTCAAATATCATTTTGGCATAGCTAAGATGTGGGTCATTCCATGTCATTTCAGCAAGCCATGACACCCACCCTCTCAGATTGTTCTGAAATCATGTCTGTAGTTAGAAACAGATAAGATAAGCCTTCCAGAAGCATTATTTTGTTGAAATACAATTTGATCTCTTAGAAATTAAGCTAATTAATTGCACACAAATTGGATATTTTAATTTATAGGATTCATATAATATTCAATAATTATTGTACCTATAACATCCGATTTGGACCAAACTTTTTTGTAACCATGAGTAAGACATGAGGAATCCAAAGAAAAAAGCCACCCACAGACCCCCCTCCCCCACACCCCACATCAATCCCACTCCAAAAATAAGTATATAGTATCGTTTCCCTATGTTTGAGAAATATTATGGAGCTGAGGCTCTGAGTATTGTTTCTTCATCCTTTTTAACGTATTCTCAATTAATTTGGCAAAATATTTTTTTTTCTCCTGTTCAGAGAAATTAGTAATTGAAGTTATTGGGTTTGTGTCCCATCCTATTGTACATCCCAATTAACAAGTTCTGACCACTAGATTGTGCTGTTCCTGCTAATAGGTGATCTTTTTTTTAATATTCCCCCCAACCACCATTATTAAAGTGATAGTTCACCTAAATTCCAAATGAAATATTGCTTCTTACCCTGTAAGCAGGATGGGACATAAACAGTTCAAAGAATTACAAATTTTTCTGAACAGGGGAAAGAAAACATCAACAAATTCACAAATTCATACATTACATAGGATGAAGAAACAATACTCCAAGCCACGGCTCCATACTACTTGTCAAACATAGGGAACTGATACTATATACTCATTGTTGGGGTGGGATTGGTGTGGGGTTTGGGGGGCTTTTGACAGTTTCTTTGGATTCCTCATGTCTAACTCATTGTTAGAAAAACGTTTGGTCCAAATCAGATGTTAGGTACTATAGTTATTAAATATATGAATCCTATATATTAAAATGGCCAAATTGGGTGCAATCAATGAGCTTAATATTTTAGAGATCAAGTTATATGTCAATATTATAATGTTGCAGGAATACTTATCTGTTTCTATCAACAAAAACTATTTCAGAACAATATGAGATGGTGGGTGTTGAAATCCTCTTTCTTGTGTTTTTTTGAAGTGGAACGACCCCTGTATGTGTGGGTGCGTGCGCATGTGCATGGTGTGGCCTTGTGCCTCTGTGGAACAAGTTGTCCTAGGATAATTATACCCTGGATAACAGTGCTATGTTAATCCATTCAGATGCTTGAAAACAATGCTGTAGTATTAACAGCTAAAGACTTGAAGTACCCAGGGGAGTGAATTATAATAGTTAATGGGCTTGCCAATGCCATGACTCTTTACATATTCTCTCTCTCTCTTCCTCTCTCACTTCTCTTTCTGCTCTCTCTTTCTTCTTCTCTTTCTGCTCTCTTTCTTCTCTCTGTCTCTCTCTCTCTCTCTTCTCTTTCTGCTCTCTCTCTTCTCTTTCTCTCTATCCTCTCTCTCTCTTCTCTTTCTGCTCTCTCTCTCTCTCTCTCTCTCTCTCTCTCTCTCTGTCTCTGTGTCACAGATCACAGATGAAGAGATTGAGCGGATCATGTCAGGACAGGAGTTTAAGGAGGAAGCCAGTCTCCCGGAGCACACCTGGAGCAACAATGGTGACAGTAGTGACCACAGTTCCCCTAGCAACGGCGCCTCTGAGGGCAACCAGCCATCACCCGCATCCACTCTGTCATCCAAGTGAGTTAGCAACTCCTCTACATTAGGGAGCATCGTAGCCATTGTCAGCAGTTTGTCCATTTACGAAATAATGAACTGCCTCTGACATCTCATTGCCAAGTTAGTAAGGTGTTTGCCACTAGAAGAATGCCTGAATGCAATCTATTCAGACTTAGCAGTGATATCTGTAGAATGAATTCGTACCAGTGTCTGCTGTTCTGGCTATGGAGACATGCATAGTGTCTATCAACAAGCAGCAAGGCCAAATATAGTCTATGTAGTGTGGTGGTATCTATTTGAATCTCCCCCTGTGTCAACATCCACATATCTATATCAGCCATGTACTCTGATTATGTTAGAAATGCACAGAAATAGTTATTTATCAAATCTCAACAACATGAGCACACTTAACAATTTCTGGCATTTAGTGTAAGTACAGTATGTAGTTGAACGACTACTGTGAGTAAATTATCTCGCGGCAGTGACAGTTCTACTGTTTCCCATCATGTCTGAGGTGTGAGTGTGTTTGACCATTGTGTTTTCTCTGTCCAGTCGCTCTGTAGAGATGAATGGCGGCTACACGGCGGCTCTCAGGGACCAGTACATGAACACCCCCATGAACACCCCCTACCAGCTTCTACCTCACCTCTTCAGCTACCATGCCCAGTCAGGCCTGCTGGCCCCACAGCCCCGCAGCCTCTACCCCCAGTCACACCCCCTGGTGCTGCAGCTAGTGGCTGCAGAGGACCTGGCCCCACTGACCACCCCCATGCTGATAGAGGATGGGTGAGTATGTCTGCTTAACCGGAAATATCTGCTGAGCACTCAAACCGTGGCATGTTTTTTCTGACATAACAATTCCAGCAGACATCTATCTGGAAATGTATTTTACAATATGAATTGTTCAACCATGTGACCAGGTCAGCTACAACTCCTGGCCCAATACAATAAACATGAACACTTTGCTGTTATGAAGCCTGTCGCTATTCACATCCGCGTCTCTCTGTCTCCCCTGTTATGTGTGTCAGGTACAAGGTGACTCAGGTGGAGTTGTTTGCGCTGCTGTGTCGTCTGGCCGACGAGCTGCTGTTTCGTCAGATCTCGTGGATCAAGAAACTGCCGTTCTTCTGCGAGCTGTCCATCGAGGACTACACCTGTCTGCTCAGCTCCACCTGGCAGGAGCTCATCCTGCTCTCCTGCCTCACCATCTACAGTGCGCAGATCTTTGGAGACCTGGCCGACGTCACCGCCAAGTACACGCCCTCTGAGGACGAGATGCAGGGGTGAGTATTGCCTGACAGTGGGAACACTGTCAGGTTTAAACAATGATACTAGGTTGTGTTCATAGGTTTATTTTGGAATCATTGTATGGAAAGAGACCATTTAGCTGGGACACCCTCCTCTTCTGCCGAGTGGCGCAGCGGTCTAAAGACACTGCATTTCAGTGCTTGAGGCGTCACTACAGACACCCTGTTTCGATTCCAGGCTGTATCAAAACCGGCCATGATTGGGAGTCCCATAGGGTGGCCACAATTGGCCCAGCGTCTTCCGGGTTTAGCCGGTATAGGCCGTCATTTAAAAAATGTCAATAAAATTCTCCTTTTGTGTTGGGATTCAGGCATCAGATGTTAGAAGGCAATAGTGTTTGCTTACCTGGACTAATGTTATTGTAGTATTTTTGGGAGGTGTGGTGGCTGAATACGGCTCTTAAGAGAAGGGATGATGTCAACATTTGAGTTGTGTTTCCTTCTGCAACAACAGTCTCCTACAGAGACCACCGTTCCACTCTGTGAGTTCACCATCTCTAAAGGCTGTGATATTTCCACCATTACATCGGGGTATATTGGTTTTGGAAGTGTGCCAGTGAACTGTCCTGTGAGGTGGATGACTCCTCAGGACTGTGGCTAGCACTGTCTGGGCCATTATGAAATACAGGTCTGTCCCTCTGTCCCAGATTGGCCATAATACTGTGGGGGCTTTTGGCTGTGTGTAAATCAGACCAGAATTATCAGCCCTTTTGGCACACTTCTTCCTCATTTTCTATTGGATTTACGACTGGGTTGTGTTGCAAAGGCCCATTTGCCTGCAGTTTGCACATTCAAGGAGAAGGTGTCTGATTTACTAAGCCAGTGCTAAGCGGTGTGTAGGCACATGTACTAAAGAGATCAAGATTTAAGGGGAGCTGCAGAGACCGGTATAGAGATTGATGAGTACAGTTGTTCAGTTTGCCGTGTTTAAGTACATGCTGCTTCCTTAAAGCTAAAGGAAATGTTTAGTCAGCGAGATGAATGTCCTTAATCACTTGTAGTGGATCAGACCCCCCCCCCCCCCCCCCCCCCCACCCCTCCTGCTCATCATCTTATTACGGTCATGATTGAATCAACTATCATAAATCTACTCTCCCTTAACTTGGTTATTTCTTTGTGATTTTCCACTTCTGTAGCTGTGTGTACAAGAGATGGTAGTCTTGTTGATTTTGTGGGTTGTTTACGAGTGATCGCGCGTGCGTATCACATTTCACAATCTCACCATGTTTTTGTATGCTTCCTCTCCAGGTTCAGTGAGAATGGCATGGAGGTGATGGAGAGGCTGATCTATCTGTTCCGCAAGTTCCACCAGTTGAAGGTCAGCAACGAGGAGTACGCCTGCATGAAAGCCATCAACTTCTTGAACCAAGGTAACACACACACACACACACAGTCAGACACAGCACTGATCCTTCAGGGATTTTCTGAACTGCTCTGCTGCTCAGATGCTTTATTGAATAAAAAGAATGCAAACGTCACACATACATGAACAGTAGCTAAGGTCCTCTCCTCAATGTGTCCCTGTCTGTCGTGCAGATATCCGTGGTCTGACTAACGTCTCCCAGTTGGAGCAGCTAAACAAGCGCTACTGGTACGTGTGTCAGGACTACACTGAGTACAAGTACCCTCACCAGCCCAAACGCTTCCCCGAGATCATGATGTGTCTGCCAGAGATCCGTTTCATGGCAGGTAAGTTGGGGCATCTATCAGGGATTGGCATGGCGGGCGGTGTATTACGAAATGCTAATATAAAGGTCCATAACAAGGTAGGCGATAGGATAATTGCTCTGTACTCACACCCTGTGAAACATGTTTCTTTCCAGGCAAGCTGGTGAATGTTCCCCTGGAACAGCTCCCCCTTTTGTTCAAAGCAGTCTTGCACTCCTGCAAATCCAGCCTAATCAGCTACAGGACAGGAAGTTCCCCCTGTCTGACTTCTACGGGTACCTCCCCTGGGAACTGAGCCCTGCCCTGCTGGCTCTAGGACCGCCCCTTTACTCAGAGCTGGCCTAGGGGGCAGGGCAAGGGACTGGTCCTCCTTCCTGTGAATGTGACAAGCAGCTAGTTTTATAAAGCTTTTTTTTTTCTCTATATATTTATTACATGACAGAGCTGAATGTATGCTGATTTATGCTGTGCACATGCTTCTGTACAAACTAAATGCACATTGATGCATTGGTCTTTGGAGTTTACAAGTGTGTATCCGATTGCTCAATGTGTGGGTGTTGCCATTGTTAGAACTTGATTTTAAACATTTATTTTATTCGGATGGGGCCGGATATAAATGAGTTGACAAGTGTTTTGAGACTACCTCAGGAAGATGTTGTTTCTATTTTCAGGTACCTTTTTCTCTACGTTTTGAAATGAAGAGTTGCCCAGTCTAAATCCAATCCCTGTAAATGCTTTAAACTCCTGAATCATAGATTGATAAGTAGGCCTTTACCACGAAATTGACCAAAGGCATTGCTGTACCAAAGATTTTTTTTAAAGCGTTCACCCCTGCAATCAACAAATGAATGTTCACTACAGGTGTATTGTCTCCCTTCTTGTCGTATTTTTCTATACTGTGTTACACACACTATCTCTTTCAGAACCCACAGACAGACTTCCTGTAAGGGATGGGCTGGTCTGTTTTGAACATTCCTAGACTTTCGGTGAGGTGACACTTAGCTGGATTGTGGGATCTTCGTAGAAAACGAGCATACGGGTATTTTCTACAATCATTGACTGCGGAACAAATTAAATTGCAGGGGTAGGGGACGTTTGCTGTTAGCTGTATTGATTTTTGTTGTTGTTGACCAAAGTGTTATGCAAAGCTTTTTCAAGCAGAACCCATAGATGGGCAATGAGCCGATAGCTCAATGTAATGATTTCTTATCAATGAAGGACCCGAATAAGAAATGAATCAATGTGCGTCGGAGCTGGAGGGGAGACCTTCTGCTGACAGACAGACACACAGTGCAGCTGGTTCCCATCCTAACCCCTAACGATGAGACACCACAGACAAAGGCCCCACTGTCTTCCCTCCTAGTCCCTGTAGCACCCATCTGTTGCTCCAGACATACAACTTTTAGCCCTCCACTGGTACTCCCTTGCCCAATCCTTAGCCTCTGCACATGCTCATTGGGTTGGTGGTCCGGTCCGCACAGTTAGGCTAGAAGGAAATGCTGGCCTGCTCATTTTTACTACTACATCTTTAGACAGTGTTGGGTTCGGAATGCTCAGGTGACTACTTTTTTGGCTGTAAAAGAGGAGAGACAGAGGAGACATTAGGGGCTTGTCTATTAATCTGGAAGGACTAGAGGTTACTTCCGGCTTGCACATCATCTAAGACAGATATGCACATTGTTAAAAAATAAAAAAACATACGGAGAAATAGGTTCTTTATTTTCTAAGTATGAAATGACAATTTTTCCCACTTGAAGAGTCTTTTTTGATCATTCAGGTTTTATCTGTTTCCTAGTAACCGTTGTTTGAACATTTGGGGCAATGCAGTCCTTAAAATGACTCTCTTTTATGCGTGCTGTGGTGAGGCAGGACACATTCTTTGACCATGAACTTGGCAAAGTCCCCACCCTGCATGCTCCTCTCTCTCAGGTCCTTGTGGACCTGTATTTAAACAGGGTAAAGTGAGTGTTGTATATTGCATTCAGGAGTTATTCAGTGATCACAATGCTGATGTACTTGTAGGATTCGTAGTCGTAGGATTCAGGACATTGTAGGTCCTTCTTAGAAGGTGTTTTCTTTTTCAAATATTTTCCTGTTTTTATGAAAGTGAATGTGTTGGTTTTAAAGGGCATGTTTTGGAACAGATTGTTTTTGACCAGATTTTAAACAACTGGTGAACCAGTGCTCCCAGTTCAGTGTTGAGATGATTTGGCTGAAGGTGGCCTGAGACAGGGCCGAAATGCCAGAGATGTCCCCTTTCCAAACTGAGCATGCTCAAAATAACCTCAACTATCAGGTAGGCTTACTCTCTCCCTTCATCACTACTGTAAGTCCAGCCTCGTTTGTCTTGCTCAGCCTTAACACTACTACCTACCTGCCTTAAAGGAGTACTCCACCCCCCCAAAAAATCTATGTTTTGTTATTTGTTTCATTTGTCCATTGTTGACATAGTGCCAAAAATGTTTTGCTGGTCAGCAATCAATTTTCAAGATATGTAACTTTTAAAATACAGAAATCCTCCCCATATGATGCATCACTGGGTGGGATGTTCCTTTAACACTGTACTATCTTATGCCCTGAACCACCCTTTGAATACTTTCTCCAATGGTGTGTTCTTTGTTTCAGTAGTTTTCAAGTAGCCACCTTTCCATCTTTTGTTTTTATACATTTTCAATGTTATTGTTAAAACTAGAATCCTTAATTAGAACAATAACAAAGTGGGCACCCCGCCTCTGTTTTGGTAAAAAGCTTGAGGGATGGGCCTGGAGAAATGTAACCACTCTCAAATTCATAGACAGAGCTATGGATGCAAGGACTGACCATCCAGGACATTCATTCTAGTTTTAACCATGTTTTGAGTTTATTTGTTTACGTTGACATTACAATTCTTTCTGATGGATGTTGGATGTGATTCTATCAACTCTCTGCTGTAATTTAAGTTCCAAAAGAATATAGTGTTTATGGTATTGATATTACAATTCAAAATTGTTTATGGATTGGTCACTCTTTACTATTACCAAAGACATGTTACAGAGTTGATGAGTAAAAGGATATCTGCAGACAGTGAATTAACTCGGTCAGAAGACAGTCACCTGTGAAACTGGTAAATATGATGCACGATCCTTCACATGCAAAGCCTTCACTGTATTCCTCAGTGTCATTTGGGCCTGAGGTGTGGAGTTTTCAACACAGATATTAGAACGGAGTCGCACACCGTGGCTTCCTACTTTTCTTTCAGTTCACCATCTGTGAACAAAGCAGAGAACATTGATGTGTGCCAGAATTCACGGTGGAGAGTAGCCAGCCACTGGTCTGGGGGGGCTCAGTGCATATGGCACTCCTAAACTCAGGGATCAGACATTTTTAGGGTACTTGTGTTTGAGATCCTAGCCCAGTGCTGCTGCTGCCATACAGTGTCACTCTGGCCATCATACATGAATATAGGGACTCTTAAGTGGCAGGTTCTTCGTTGCAGTCTCTTTTAAAATCAAACGTCACATTGCTACCTTGCTGCCAACACCTCTCATGTTTTGAAACACATGTAATACAAACTCATTACCATTCTCACTATTTTCTGGAATGTGTTTTTACAGATAATGGATATGTAATTTGCAATTTCTATACTGAAACTACCTCTTTTTGTGTGTCATCACGTTGCTTACTCTCACACAGGTAATGTAAAAAAAAAAAAAAAACATATTTATTGGTTTCATTGCACCAATGTTCTGTTATTTTGTGTCTCTCATTTCATCCAGTTACCTCACTGTTACCTATTTTGCATGTAAACGTTTCCTCATATGTTTTTCCGTGGTACCTCAGGACAAACTGCAGCCTCGCCCTTGGTGGATGGGAGTCAGTTTGACCACCGTGCGGCAGTTTACATTTACAACTTTTTTTCTGCGATCGATCATGTAGTTTACAACGTCACACCAAGTGATCAATGAAAAAAGGATCAGACTGATGACTTATCTACCACGTCATGACCGTACACTACCAATCATTAACACACCTGATTACCATACCAAATCATTTCTGTGGGAATCTCGGCATACTGTATGTAATCACATGTCATTTGTTCACTTTTCTGCGGTCGTTTTATCAATACTTCCCATTTTACTGGTGTAGTGTTTCTTTGTACAGTTTTGTACAGCAACATATAACCCAGTATGGTATTCCAATCAATGTATTGTGTTCCTTCACTATATCTATATAGTTGTCAAGATGGGGTGTACCAAACAATGTAAAGGCAAAGTGTAAAGACTTTAATAGGGTTAAATGATCAGTATCATGTTTGATATTTAGAATGCTGCTTGTGAGTGATTATTCATTAGAATGTAACTTTGGCCCTTTTGCCATTTCCTGTTAACATGCTTTCCTTCACTCATCTCAACAATGAATGGTTTTCTGTTATAACAGTGTTATTACAAGCTTATACATTGTTATTACAAGCTTATTCAGTGTTATTACAATTCATTCGTTGAAGCTCCTTGTTAAGGAGCCCACAATGGGGCAACTAGAGCAGATAAAATCACAACATATCTCAGGGAACAACGTCTTAAAGTATTTCCATTTCATCTGCACCACTGGATACGCAGATGAAATGCATGACATTTTTATCTGCCATGTTTGTTTGTTTTCTCCTTAAAGGGATACTTTAAGGGATCCCCAGAGTCAGATGAACTCATGGATACCATTTTTATGTCTCTGCATCCAGTACGAGGGAAGTTAGAGGTAGTTTCGCGAGCCAATTGCTAAGTACCGTTAGCTCAATGAATGGAACTCAATGGCAACAACTAGCATGCTAGCTGTTACCATAGATTTCCAGTCATTGCGCTGATTCAGAGGGGTTGGGTTAAATGCGGAAGACACATTTCAGGTGAAGGCATTCAGTTGTACAACTGACTAATGCTAGTTAGAAGTTGCGCTGACGCTAGTTAGCAACTTCCTTCAAACTGCACACAGAGACATAAAATGGTATCCACGAGCTCATCTGACTCTGGGGAAGTAGATTAAGGGTTTCATTGCCAAAATCCCGAAGTATCCCTTTAAATCTTTTGAAAAACCTCTCTCCTCTGCTTTTCTTACTTGAACTACCTGTGACAAATGTGATCCATATGTGTTAAACGCATGTTTAGAATATGTTAGGACTTGAAACCAAATAAATGTGAACGTTATGCAACTGTGCAATTGTTGTCGTGTCTATTATTATTTAACAGGTAGTGACTGGTGTGAAGAGTCTCTACGCTTCCCTTTTGTTTGGTGCTTATTTGCTGTACAAAAAAGAACCGTTGCGATCTGATCATTCTATCGGATAGTATTACAGTTTTTCTCAATCGCTAAAACACCATTTCTGAAACCTTGCTCCATTTCCTGAAAACATTAAACACAAAACCTCATCTTCAAGCACTATTTAAATAACCTCTGACTCCTCTTGCAAAATGAAACATTCGCCTCAAAACAGTTTTACCTGTGTTCAAAGTCACACTGCTATCATAAACAAAGTGATCAAAATGATATACACTCTCAAGCAGTCGGTAAACAATACACAGAAAAATAGAAAACACATTGTTCAAAACATACAATTCTCAGAGAGAAGTACATTTTTTATCAAAAAAAATATTCATATTTTTCTGTCATTGTCTTTTGATGAACGAAAACATGTTCTATCATAGTAGCTCAAAATGTATCAGAAATTACTACTCTGCTTTGCTCTTTGCAATTTAGTTTTTTGTTCTTTTTTGTTCTGTTTGCTCTCTGAACTGGCTTATATTGGTTGTGTCGCATCATTTGAAACAGGTTAAATCAATTATGAGTGGTTGTGTTCAATCAATGACATATGTTCTCTATTTGTTTTTGATTGTTGCCACTTGTGTTTACCAGTATGGATGACATGTGCATTAGAGTGCAGAATGTGTTTTGAGAATGAGGATGTGTTTAGAATTTTGCTGAAAAGTCGAATTGAGATCTGCAAATTGTGTTTTACCATGTGAAATGGTTTAAGGTATTGACAACAGACTGCATAATTAGCTAAATGAGTCCAGGCAACTGAGAACTTTGTTCAGCCAATGGGCTTTAGTGTTTTACCAATTGAGAAAAACTGTAAGCTTACCAAGACATGTACATCTAGGGTTTAAGGGACACACTCTTTCTCTGTCATTTGAAGCCCATCAGCATATTTTGGATGGGCCTAATCTGTGTGTCCATGACCCATCCAGCCTAATTTGTTTTGCAGACTGAGAAAGCCTATCATTCACACACACACACACACAAAAACAAACCGTTCCTGCATTCGAGGGAGAAAGATCTGTATCTAGACAACATGAATTATGATCATCTACATTTAGGGTGTAACTAAAACGCAGGACCAGGGACAGGACCACAGTACACTGCACCTTTTGGTAGAACCTGTATGCTAAATCTGAATGGAACTGCAATGCATATGGAAGTGTAAAGCAATGAATCTCAATGTCGTCCTTAATATAGTCAAAGAAGAGGAGGAGATCGAGGCCAAACACACGATTGACAGTAACATTGTCCTGTTTAGGTTATCTGGAGATTGATCAGTGGAGCTGCTGCTTGCATCATGTCTGTGATCCGGCCCAGGAGTGGTCCATTGCCAGAGGGGGGCCTACTTATCTGCTCAAGGCTGAGAGAGGCGAGGGGATTTTGACAGGCTGTACTAACAGCAGCCCCTCTTCTCTCCCCTGACAGGATCCACTCCTTCACTGACTGACCTCCACTCTCAGGCCCACTCAAGGCTGGAGGTGTGGAGTCCCTTTCAATGGAAATGTATCATGCAGGGATAACAAAGGGTATGAAGGGGAAAATATATCTTGTGCATGGATTGTGTTGAATATGATGGTGTATACCTGACATAATAGCAAAACCTATCAATACCACTATTTACTATCTACCACTCACAATAGAGAAATGGGCCATACCATGACAAATGCAGTATACACAATTCAATGCGTTATGATAACACTATAAAAGTCACAAAATCAATAACATTGTCAAGACCAACATTTTCAAAACCAAACATGGTTATAGTATGTGTTGTGCAGCTCCCAGTCAGGTTGAGAGATCTTAATTGCAGGCCCCTGCAGCGTTAGGTTTTAGTTGGCCCACCGTAGCGGGAGCTGCCCTTTAGAAATGCCACCCTCTGAGCCAGGTTCTCTTATCAGAACTAAAAGTCCAATATCCTATCTCTTTGATAAGAGCCAGAGGTTTGATAAACACAGAGTTGGAGCTGAGATATAAGAGCACAGTACCACAGACTTAGGGGAGGATTTGCTGCTTTGATTAAGATGTGAAGACAATCTAGAGGAAATGACATCTTTACTTGTCCTGCCAAGGGGTTTCGTCATAACAAGCCTTTGGGATTCACGCATTCCTCCAACTGCACCATCATGTGTTCATTTTGTTTGCTCAATGCCTTGACGATGTATGCTGTAATGTGACTTTGTTGGTAGCAGTGGTGGTGTCGGTGTTTAATTGAACTAGCCCCGTGACACCTGCCTGTGCTTTAGGTTGAGCCCATTTACGTTGCTCTTGGAGACATGTCAAGGCTAGGCCTGACGCCCTCACCAAAATGAGAGAGATACAAGTGAAGAGAGAGAGAGAGAGGGGGATGGAGAAAGTGAGGTAAGAAAAAATCCTTAGAGAGGGTGGATAAAGACATAGATAGAAGAGAGAGCGGGAGAGAGAGAGAGAGAGAGAGAGAGAGAGAGAGAGAGAGAGAGAGAGAGAGAGAGAGAGAGAGAGAGAAAGAAAGAGCATTTCGGGAGCATGTAGCATGGACTATAGGGAAATGGTGGTGGCATCAGAGAAATGTGAGGGAACAAGGTTAGATCCCTCTGAACGTGTGTCAGTTGGCGGAGGGTGAGGAATGGTGGGACTGTTATCGTAAGGCAGCGGGGCTGGAGTGCGCCAGGGTCAAGGGGAACAACATGATAGGGCTCCCCCAAGGAGAGTGGGGAGATGTGGAGAGGGGGGAGACAAGAGAGAGAGGGGGAGAGGGGGAGATGACCACACCTGGAGAAACCACGCTTCAGGAGCGTGGCAGAAAGGACACAGGCCAATAAATCCGAGAGGACACTGATAGGCCTGAACTGTCAAGGCTGAAAGACCCTTGAATCTTCTGGTTGTTAAAGGAGAAATATGCAGTTTAAACAATAACACAGTTGGGCCTGGAGAAATGTAACCACTGTCAAATTCATAGACAGAGCAATGAATGCAATTGACTGATCATCCATGATATTAAAATTAATAATTTTAACCATGTTTTGGGGCTATGTTGCTTACAAACAATGGAGTAGAGCAAGCTTATATTTTGAGTTCTTACTGTATATGTTATTCTTCAAGAATCAATGGGTATATAATGAATTTAAAAGTTTAAAAAGTAAATTTTTTTAAATATTTTTTATCAATGTACCAATGCCAGATTGCCTCTTTAAAGATGTACAACAGTGTCACGACTTCCGCCGAAGTCGGTCCCTCTCCTTGTTCGGGCGGCGTTCGGCGGTCGAAGTCACCGACCTTCTAGCCATCGCCGATCCTCTTTTCATTTTCCTTTGGTTTTGTCTTGTCTTCCATCACATCTGGTTCCAATCCCATCAATTACGTGTTGTGTATTTAACCCTCTGTTCCCCCTCATGTCCTTGTTGGTGATTGTTTGTTGTAAGAGCTTGTGCACGTCTGTCCTGGTGTGCGTCGGGTTATGTACCCATTATTTTATTGTTCTGTTTTCCGGTGGGGTTTTTGTTATTAAACTGCGCCGTTTGGAAACGCTGTTTTTGCTCTCCTGCGTCTGACTTCTCTGCCACCAGTACGCACCCCTTACAAACAGGAACAAATTACATGTCTGTTGAGTTTATAAGGAAATAACGATCGAAAATTGATTAAAATATTGTTTTAAATATTGTTTAAGATATGTTTGGCCTTATAAATATACATATATTTTAAACATATATATTTTGTTCTTCTCTCCTCAGATTATCTGTCTGGTGTCAGAGATTTATAATGGACAAAAAGATATAAATGCTACAATCTTACCTAATGAACAGCTACCAGGCTGTTGTAACCTTGAATGGGCTTCTGGCAGACGCCAACATTTGAACATCTGGTTGTCCAGTTAATCACTTCAATCTGATTCCCTTCACTAGAGCATGCTCATAAATGGAAACAACATTTTAATAAATGCTCATATCAAACATTGAGCGATATAACCCTGATTCTCAGGGCCAGGAAATGAAATTGAGGGAAAACAAATGAGAATTTGTTTAAAGTTTTGTTTTTGCGTCTATAACACTTTGGAGGCAAAAGAGATTGAGGACTTTTAGATCTGTCTCCAAATTTTGAGAGGAGAGTTTTGGTCAAGGACAGCCCCAGGAGGTTTGCCAGGCGGTAACAGTAATATCTGTACTGTACATGTTAAAGTGGCTGTACTGTCCAGAGAGTCCATATTGACAGATCCAACTCAAACGTTTATTATAGTACACTACTCTGTACTAGACAACTGGGTTGCTCCTGTCTTTCTCATTACTGAATGTTTTGCCAAACAAACATTTATAAATGCGGTTTCTGAAGATTTCTGACATGTTAAAATGTGGAGGACAGAGAATTTTTGGACTGAAGTGAAAGCGGAATAATATTCTGAAGAGAGATGTGCCACAACAATGGACTGTATAGGCCCTTTGATGCATACCAAGTTGATACTGCATGAAATTACTTTGACTGCTATAATGGATTATCAAACCAAAATATAGGGATATGTTTAAGTGTGTGCAAGGTTTCATTTGAGGATGACCTTGTGAGGGCATGTTTCTATTGTTGTTGAACACAAAGCTGACTAACGGAAAGGGCTGTTAAATTTCAGTAATAAGTCAAGGCCAAGGAATGGTGTTAATGTATTGAGGTGCTCCATCTATGCTGTAGGCCTTGGCTTGCATCTCCCAGCTCTGAGCATCAATAAGGCTAAGCACAAATACTGAAAGTGCTGCATTGTTTTATTGGTTTCTCACAATTATTATTCAATACCATCTCCTACTACCTTATTATTACTACTTACTTACTTACTAATTACTTACTTACTTACTAATTACTTACTTACTAATTACTTACTAATTACTTACTTACTAATTACTTACTAATTACTTACTTACTAATTACTTACTTACTAATTACTTACTTACTTAGTGGTGTAAAGTACTTAAGTAAAAAATACTTTAAAGTACTACATAAGTAGCTTTTGGGGGTATCTGTACTTTACTATTTCTATGTTTGACAACTTTTACTTTTGCTTCACAACATTCCTAATGAAAATAATGTACTTTTTACTCCATACATTTTCCCTGACACCCAAAAGTTCTTGTTACATTTTCCCTGACACCCAAAAGTTCTTGTTACATTTTCCCTGACACCCAAAAGTTCATGTTACATTTTCCCTGACACCCAAAAGTTCTTGTTACATTTTCCCTGACACCCAAAAGTTCTTGTTACATTTTCCCTGACACCCAAAATTTCTTGTTACATTTTCCCTGACACCCAAAAGTTCTTGTTACATTTTCCCTGACACCCAAAGGTTCTTGTTACATTTCGAAATGCTTAGCAGGACAGAAAATGGTCCAATTCACACACTGATCAAGAGAACATCCCTAGTCATCCCTACGGACTCTTATCTGGCGGACTCACTAAGCACAGATGTTTGTTAATTATGCCTGAGTGTTGGAGTGTGCCCCTGGCTATCTGGGAATTTCAAAAATCAAGACAACTGTGCAGTCTTTTTTTCTTAATATAAGTCATTTGAAAAGATGTATACTTTTACTTTTGATACTTAAGTAAGTATACATACTTTTTGACTTTTACTCAAGTAAAACCATTTCTGGGTGACTATTAAAGTATCTTTACTTTTACTCAAGTATGACATTTGGATACTTTTTCCACCACTGTACTTACTACTACTACTACTTAGTGCTTACTTCTTATAACAATGAATAGCTAATACAATCCCCAATGCTCACAGTAGGCCTGCTGTGCATGCTTCAACTACTGAAAGAGTGTTTGCTTTTGTCGTCCTTGGTAGTTTATATGCATTACGATGGTAGTCCATATACATAGAGTAGACCACCAGAGGGCATAACTCCAAAATAGTCATAACAGATACACATGTTCATCTTGTCCATCACATTTCATCAAACCCCATGGTCTATTGTAAATGTGACTAATATGGACATATGAAACTCTTTGAGGGAAAAAAAGATTTGAGTTCCAAAGTAATTCTAGCTCTTAGTTAAGAGTTTGTGGTTTTAACCTTTGACCTTGTGGGAAGACACTGGCAGAAACCCCTTGCACATTTGCTTTCTTAAGATGCTATTGTAGTTTGACCATCTTCGCTCCTCCTCCATGTGTTAAGTTTGATTTAGTTTGTGCAGTACCCTTACCCAATGGACAAACGGAAGACACTGACATGTGTATTGAGCCGGGGGTTATCGTATTGTTCATGCTTGCTTTGTGATTTGTTATTGACAAGTAGAAATGTAGTCTCTCCATATGCGTATACTCTTCTTCGAATGCAGTCTCCACTTTCTTCTGAGAAAGCAGTGTCCTTACACTTTCTTCTGAGAAAGCAGTGTCCTTACACTTTCTTCTGAGAAAGCAGTGTCCTTACACTTTCTTCTGTATCATTCAGATAGCTCCTCTTTGGGGCACGATTGATCCAATCAATAACTGGTAAACGGTTGTTACACCTGGGTGAGATGGCTACACATAAACTGACGTTCTACATGTTGCATCCAGTCAGTCTGTTCTACTGTAATTCCATCCTTGTCTGAACCATCAGCATGTATTTTCTATTGCATAATTATATAATGAATGCATTCAATTAAATGTTTATAAAATCAATTATTCACAAAATAATAGGTACTTTTTGAATGTTTTTTTTTTGCGTGACATATTTACTCTTCTTTTTTGTTTTGTTGATGTGTCACATGTAAAAGAGATTAGCATAAATGCACTTTCACCTATAAAGCAATTGTTTTCCGATAATTTTTTTATCCCAGAGATTTTGCTGTTTTAGCAGAAAATAGCTGCAGAGGGCACAATGAGCAAAATATAAATGATGAAGTCAAAACAACATCGAAGCCCCAATCCTGCTCTTTATTTATTGTCCTAATATATCTCAGAGACAGAGACAGAGTGCTTCTGATGCTGGGGTACCATTGACCTGTAGCCACAGCACACTCGCAAAACAAAAGAGTGCTGGAGACAAACATTAGATAGGCCATATTTCTGGGATTCATTGACAAGAGGCCTAGCCTGGTGTCTGCCTCTGCAGGCCCTCTTCCTCCTCCTCACCCTGTCCTGACAGTAGGCTCAATGTTTGTTTTCTGCCTCTTAGATATAATAATAGGATGTGTTGATAGCCTAATCAGGGACCTTGTTTTTGCCTAAACTGAGACCTTGGAGGGTCACTGCCCCATACAAAGATCCTTCACTGCAGTGGGCTCAGGGCACTATAGGATACATACAACAGGGAATGTAGGATAGACAACTCATTAGTCTTAGTCTCATAGAGCTAATGCCTCTGTTACAGTAACAGTTAATGCTGCTGGTGCAATAACAACCAATTAGAGGTTTATTTTTAATTCCGTCTTTGCAACGGTGAACCGTATGTGAATAGTGTAATAGTTTAAAACTCCTGCTTTGCACCACCTCATAGGATAATAATCATGTCCACAACCTGCAAACAATGGGCAGAATGGAGAATGGAGCAAATGTTTATCATGATTCTTCAACAGGAATTCCAAAAGACATACCTTGTGGGTTTTGTATTTCTCCAGCTATGCAGACCAATTGATACAACTAGAATGACTAGATAACCAAATGCCTGGTGTAGACTTGCAATGTTTCACCACAAACGTTATGAGCTTTTACACATTCAAATATGAGGTTGAATCGATCTTGGCCTTCATGTAATTATAATAGACAGGCACTTGAGCACAATATCTTAAAGGTTCAATACAGCCGTTTTATCTCAATATCAAGTCATTTCTGGGTAACAATGAAGTACTTTAATGTCATTTTCTTCAATTACAATGGTAATATATAACCCAAAATTTCTCAAGCAAGAATTTTGCTAGGACTGTCTGGGAGTGGTCTGAGTGAGGGGCCTAATTGGACGAGCCTAATGGGAGGGATATGTAACCTCATAGTGTGGAAATATATATAAAACAAAGGAAAATTGCATTTTGGACTGCACTGGGCCTTTAAGAATATAGCATCTCTATACAATATCTCCCCGAACCTATGTTCTAAATCCACATCATAAACTGGGTGGTTCGAGCCCTGAATGCTGATTGGCTGAAAGCCGTGGTATATGTGTGTAACCACTTTATAATAGCAATAAGGCACCCCCGGGTATCCAGTCACTCTGTGTTGCGCCGTGCGTAAGAACAGCCCTTAACCATGATATATTAGCCATATACCCCCCCCCCATGCCTTATTGCTTAATTATACAACGGGTGGGTCTAATCCAGAATGCTGATTGTTTAAAACTGCATTCCAGTCAGTGTGTATTCCACAAGTAACCACCAGGCTAAATCTATTACATTAAAATGCCTATTTACTCTGTTCCATCTGACTGCGCAATCCACTGGCTCATCAGTGCAGCCAAGCAATTTATAAACTTGATCTCCACTATAAAAAGCATCTAGACATTATCTCACATTTCTTTTAGACTAACATTTAGTTTTTAACAGCGGAAGATGTGTATAAACTTTGCTGTATGTCTCTCCGACATTTGGAACATTGTTTCAATACTCAAATTTGTTCATGGCTCTCACACAGGAATGGAAGAACCAGAATGACCTCTGCTGCAGAGGATACGTTAATTCGAGTTACCAGCCTCAGAAATTGCATCCAAAATAAATGCTTCACATGGTTCAAGTAACAGACACATCTCAACATCAACTGTTCAGAGGAGACTTGTGTGAAAAATATCCAGCTGTCCCATAGCAATGAACATGTTGGGAGTCAAGACTAGACAGACAGGCACACAGCCAATCGAAATCATGAATCAACTGGCATCATTTTTATGGATATATATATAAAGAAATGTAAATTGAAAAAATGTCGAACCCAACGAAGTGCAGCTAGTTTGCATTCTTTCCAGCTTCAGTTTGAAGTGATTGTGTTAGCTGTGTTGTAGGCTTGCTCCTCTGAACAATAGTGTCAGAGAGAGCCGAACAGATAGAATGAACCGAACAGATAGAATGAATGTAGCCGGCTTGGGTAGCAACCCTCAATTTGTGTTGGCACTATATCTTGTGGAAGGATTAAATAATAATTATCATTCCTGATTTTATAAATGTACAATGTTTGGTTAAACCACTAAGTTCAAGTTCTCCCTTGGAGTTTATCCTCGGGAATTGTAGATAGATGGTAGTGGTTCAGATGATTATGTGTGCCTCTATGGTCACCGAGGGGCTTGCATTACACAATGCATTGACCTACTGTCATTAGATTTCTGAACTATATTAATTACATATTTTCTACAATTGTAATGCGATTCCGTATTGTCTTTGTCATAGCCATAGTATGGCAGTTTCACAGTAAGAAAACATTCATAATTACATTACCTGATGGAACTGCCATACACAGTGCTCAATGATAGACAATACAATATGGATTGTTTGAAATATGTCCATTTTGTGGCATATATGATACTGATGAGGTTGAGGACACTGATAGCCCCGTACGATACACTGTGTCTGTATGTGTGCATCTCAGTTATTATATTGCTTGGATTGTGAGAAAGGGGCGCATCATCGTATCCGTGGTCGTCACATGACATGTCGATGACCAATAAGAACTTTAGTAACTTTTTTTGCTATTTAATAAAGAAGGAAGAGCAAAGACAAAGCTGGAAATGACTGCAGTTATTCGTGGAGATCCCCATTTTCCTAAATCATCTGTTTTTAGGCTAAGTATTTGTTTTGTATATTCGGATTTTATAGGCTATCTAAAGTGGCCAAAGCTTTGCAGCATCTTATTTAAGGTTTTATTATCGTCGACGTCTGGCCTACCTCATAGGCAATTAAATGTTGGGAGAAAAGGCACAAGGTAAGTCTAATAATCCGCTAGTTGAATCTGTACAATTGTCTTAAACTTTGGATATGCCAACATTAACTTTGTAAACCCACAGATAGGCTTATGCAATATTTTATACATATAGCAATATGCCTCTAATGTTTTGTTGTAGCAAGCCCATTTCGAATAGCCTATTTAAAGTCATTAAGAATGAGATAGACCACAATTTTAATAAAGAAATTCTGTCTGCACTTCCCATATTTGTGGCTAGGCCGTAAAGCATAATGCATCCTGACATATATGATATAAACCTTGCATAAGCCTTCAGTAGGCAATCTGGGAAAGAAGCTATTCAAAAGAATTTATCCTTGAACACTTTTATTTTTTGTTTGTTTGGCTTCTTCATGTCTCAGTAAGAAAAATAAGAAAAATATTACGCTAGCTACCTAGTTTGGCGCATTTGAAATAAAAGTGGTACAAAATGAAATGCTTCCTCTCCACATCTGAACTTGAGGTATAGAGTAGGCTAATCGATTTGCATAATTGCCAGAACGTCAAATAGAGTCAGTGTGAATCAGTGAATCTAATTTAATTCTACAAAATAACTTATACCCGAACAAAATAATTAAGCCTACTTATCGAATATAACCTAATCTTCCTATTTTGTAATGAATAATTATTTAAAAAATAGTTAATAGACTAACGCTCCTTGTTGAAATGTATTGTTGAAACAGCCTTGAAATATAATTAAGTCATATGCAAAGGGCCTGCGTTTCCTTTTATAAATCTACCTAGCATATATCTAAGGCCTGTTGATGTGAAAGTATACGTCTATCCTTTGATGCGTAGGCTATAGACCTACTAATTTCTTGTAAAAACAATATTGCTGTTCACATCAATATGGCCTAATTTAGTCACATAATTAAGATAACGAAAACTAAAACGACTGATGATTATGAGAGAGTGATATCAATAACAACAAAGGCATGATAAATAATATCAGTAATTGTAATAACGATCGATATAGCCTAACAATGCTACATAATGTTAATATAAATATGATTATTATTAATCATCATGCTAATACGATTAATAAGAAAATAATACTAATAATAGGCCTACTAACAATATTAATAGTAATGGCTAATATCACCTTCGGTCATCCTCTGTTCCTTTTTGATGGTTCACGGCATTCTCCTTCAGATTTGACATCTCTAACCGTTTATTATGTTGCAAGAAAGAGTACACCGTACCGCTTAGGTTGTTTCCGAAAAATAGGTGGTCGCATCCACTGATCAATGACCAATCTCCCAATAGAAGAGCCTTGAGTACAGGACCTGTGTCGAAGGCTATGCGTGCGAGGTTTATACAGACAGAAGACTACTGAAGCTGAAGCGCGCGTGGCGGTGTTGTGTGTTTGGATTATACAACGCGTTATTCTATCCTGGTTTGGGTCATTTCATGATTTATAGGATTAAGCACTTGGAAGAAGGGGACAATTAAGGTATCCATCTATGCGTCTTATATTTGGTGTCTTTTGGGCTCAATGAATCTGTCTAATCATGTGCCTGTTTAATTTTAGGATGTTTGTTACCCCTAATAGACGTAACATAAAAATAAAATAAAATAGGATTTGTATAAACTATTAATATAAAAATGGTATGTATGCTCGCATACAGTATGGAATCATCGGTCTTATTTTTGTGAAATAGATCAGCTGTCATTATTAAAATGCGAATATCACTAGATCAACTATTTATCACGTTCAATGTGGAAATCAATAAACTTCTGCATTCTTCGCCTATGTACATTATGATTTGTCAACCCATATTAAGATCATAATTATTAGCCAAACTTGTTTTTGTTAGGTTTTAGGACTATTGGAATTACGTTTGATTTAAAACAGACATTTTTGTCACAACTGCTATGAATCCTGCAATTTCGTCCTGCATTTTACAATATGTCATGGGCAGTAAATGCATTCGATTAAGAAACGGTACATTATTTGAATTAATTGATTAATGACATCCCTGCGTCACCGTTTTTCTTGACCCTTGATTTTATTCGCTAACTAGGCGTCCCTTTGAAAGTAATGGACTACACCTATGATGCCGATCTGGAAGAATTGTGTCCTGTTTGTGGAGATAAGGTCTCAGGATACCACTATGGACTCCTTACATGTGAAAGTTGTAAGGTATTTTCATTTGGAATTACTCATTATTTAAAATGTCCTTTCCCTCCCTTGTGTTTGTGGGTATTGTGGCCCGTCAACCTAATGTAGATATTTTCTCCAGGGCTTCTTCAAGAGGACAGTCCAGAATAATAAGAGGTACACTTGTGCAGAAAACCAGGAGTGTAAAATAGACAAAACACAGCGGAAGAGATGTCCCTTCTGCCGATTCCAGAAATGCCTCAATGTTGGCATGAGATTAGAAGGTATGGTTCTCCTCATCATTTTACCCCTTAATTTGACGTTATCAGTGAGAGCATTTCAACATTATTGTCCAGAAGAAAAATGCCCTTAATGTTGTGGCATATTTTTCCATATGCAAATCAAATTTTATGACTGTAGATCTATTTGCATTTTTTAAAATAATTTGCTATTCATCTAAAATATGTACATTTCTTCTTTATGGTCAGTAGGCCTACACTAAAAATAAAAGGTATCTGGAGCATCCTAGGGGTTCTTCAAATTGAAACTGTGGGGAACCCCTATAAGTTCTTCCAAGAACCCCATTTAATGGATCCTCAAATAACCTTTTGGGGTACATTTCTGAACTATCCCCCCTTCCCTATTATTATTATTATTAATAATATGCATAACAATAACACACTTTTTTGTTGTCAGTGTTTATTTTGATTTTAGTGGCAAAGCAGAATAAAATATCAAAATATGACGTAAACTCAGAGCAGAGCCCCAAGTTCAATGGGCATACCCTCTGGAGTGTTGATGTTAATGTGTTGATGTTCTCTGTATCTATTGCCAGACTGATTTTGCAGTGAATGGTGATCGAACAGGTTTCCTGTTATATTCATCACAGGTGTAGGGAGAGTGAAGTCTGTGAATCCCAAAAATAGTTATTACAGAGATGATTAACAGAATATGCACACGACAGTATTCACCTTGCCCTATTTGATAAAAGACCAAGTCCACATTATGGCAATAACAGCTCAAATAAGCAAAGAGAAATGACAGTCCATCATTACCTAAAGACATGAAGGTCAGTCAATACAGAAAATTTCAAGAACTTTGAAAGTTTCTAGAAGTGCAGTCGCAAAAACCATCAATGGCTATGATGAAACTGGTTCTCATGAGGACTGACACAGGACTGGAAGACCCAGTGTTACCTCTGCTGCAGAGGATAAGTTCATTAGTGTTACAAGCCTCAGAAATTTGCATCCAAAATAAAGGCTTCACAGAGTTCAAGTAACAGACACATCTCAACATGTTCAGAGGAGACTTGTGTGAATCAAGCCTTCATGGTCGAATTGCTCCAAAGAAACCACTACTAAAGGGCACCAAGGAGAAGAAGATTTTTATGAATTGTTCAGCAGTCTAAAGGCTTGGGGTAGAAGCTGTTGAGGAACCTTTTGGTCCTAGACTTGACGCTCCGGTACCAATGATTTATTTAGAATTCAAGGCACACTTAACCAGCATGGCTACCACAGCATTCTGCAGCGATACGCCATCCCATCTGGTTTGGGCTTAGTGGGACAATCATTTATTTTTCAACAGGACAATGACCCAACACACTCTAAGGGCTATTTTACCAAGAAGGAGAGTGATGGATTGCTGCATCAGATGACATGGCCTCCACAATCCCCCAACCTCAAACAATTTTAGATTGTTTGGGATGAGTCAGATCGCAGAGTGATGGAAAAGCAGCCAACAAGTGCTCAGCATATGTGGGAACTCCTTCAAGACTGTTGGAAAAGCATTCCAGGTGAAGCTGGTTGAGAGAATGCCAGGTGTTAAAAAAAATTTGACCGGTAGTGTATGCCTCCTCCTCTGTATACCTGCAGACACAGACACAAAATTGAGCAGTTCAGTCATCCGCACCCAATACAGCCAGCCTTCAAATTATTCTTATAGCATACAGTTGAAGTCAGAAGTTAACATACACTTAGGTTGAAGTCATTAGAACTCGTTTTTCAAACACTCCCCAAATGTCTTGCTAACAAACTATAGTTTTGGCAAATCGGTTAGGATATCTACTTTGTGCATGACACAAGTAATCTTTCCAACAATTGTTTACAGACAGATTATTTCACTTATAATTCACTGTATCATAATTCCAGTGGGTCAGAAATGTACATACACTAAATTGACTGTGCCTTTAAACAGCTTGGAAAATCCCAGAAAATGATGTCAATGCGTTTGAAGCTTCTGATAGGCTAATTGACATCATTTGAGTGAATTGGAGGTGTACCTGTGGATGTATTTCAAGGCCTACCTTCAAACTCAGTGCCTCTTTGCTTGAGATCATGGGAAAATCAGAAGAAATCAGCCAAGATCTCAGAAAAAAAGCCATACTACGGTTTGCAACTGCACATGAGGACAAAGATCATACTTTTTGGAGAAAAGTCCTCTGGAAACAAAAATATAACTGTTTGGCCATAATGACCATCGTTATGTTTGGAGGAAAAAGGGGGAAGCTTGCAAGCCGAAGAACACCATCCCAACTGTGAAGCACGGGGGTGGCAGCATCATATTGTGGGGGTGCTTTGCTGCAGGAGTGACTGGTGCACTTCACAAAATAGATGGCATTTTGAGGAGGAAGATTATGTGGATATATTGAAGCAACATCTCAAGACATCAGTCAGGAAGTTAAAGCTTGGTGGCAAATGGATCTTCCAAATGGACAATGACCCCAAGCATACTTCCAAAGTTGTGGCAAATGGCTTAAGGACAACAAAGTCAAGGTATTGGAGTGGCTATTACAAAGCCCTGACCTCAATCCTATAGAAAATCTGTGGGCAGAACTGAAAAAGCATGTGTAAGCAAGGAGGCCTACAAACCTGACTCAGTTACACCAGCTCTGTCAGGAGGAATGGGCCTAAATTCACCCAACTTATTGTGGGAAGCTTGTGGAAGGCTACCTGAAACATTTGACCCAAGTTAAACAATTTAAAGGCAATGCTACCAAATACTAATTGAGTGTATGTAAACTTCTGTCCCACTGGGAATGTGATGAAAGAAATAAAAGCTGGAATAAATCATTCTCTCGACTATTATTGTGACATTTCACATTCTTAAAATAAAGTGGTGATCCTAACTGACCTACGACAGGGAATTTTTACTAGGATTAAATGTCAGGAATTGTGAAAAACTGGGTTTAAATGTATTTGGCTAAGGTGTATGTAAACCTCTGACTTCAACTTTACATATTCTTACCCCTGTTGATTGATTTCCTTTGAATTATGTCCATTTTCTGTTTTACAAAGATTTGCACAAATATGAAAGATAGATGGTATCATCGTGAAATAATATCAATATAGATCATATAAGGGACATATAAGGGACAAACCTTAAATTAAGGAGATCTTTACATTTTTCAGTTAAGTGCCTGCATCTGCTGTCCTTTCACATTCAAACGTTTCAGTTTGGCAGTTAGGTTCATGCAAGAAACCCCACCAACTAAGGAGGTTCCTCCATGAACCCCACCTCCAATGGGGTTCTTGGAAGAACCTTTTGGGGGCAATTTTCAGTGTCAAGAATCCAACATTTCTTCAAAGAACTTTGAGGATATTAGAAGAACCCTTGTTGAACACCTACATTTTAGAGTATAGAATGGATTTTATAGCCTGTCTTAGCAATCAGTTGCATCTGTATTGTCAAATGTTTGTGCAAAAGTTGTTGTGGTAGCTTTGCATTAGGGACAGACAACATACAGACTAGAGTGTCCATGTGGTTTTGTGAGGGGATAGAGCATGCAAAACATGACGGTGGCCAGAGCGCCGATTTCACCAGTGATTCCCAGGCATGTGATGCGAGAAAGCACCTGTTTCCGTGGAGAAATGACACATTCTTGACTTGCTGATAAAACTCTGGGCTTCTCGCTGATGGTTTTAAGCGTTCTATTTACATCAACAAGCTTAGTGTTACGTAACGTCAAAGGCATTAGCTTATGTTGTGTATAATAAATTGTCAAAAAGATCATTCAAATGTGTAATAGAATAAAGGAGAATGGGTCACACTTTCAACAAACTATCTGTTGATGAGCAACTGCTTGCTACAGTTAGGGTTAAGGTTAGGGTAAGGCTTCGAATAAGGGTAGGGTTAAGTTTAGGGTTAGGAAAAGGGTTAAGGTTAGGGTTACAGCTAGGGTTAGTAGATAGTTAGCTGAAATGCTACTGATACTGTAGTCTATCCAAATAAAGTGTTCCCGGAGTATGATACCCTGGCGGTTGTTTTACATTGCTTTTTCAAAAAATTTGTTCAGGAAACTGCCAAACATTCCTGACTAAATTAGGATATTTTCCTGTGCACTTGTTATGGCTGCATTTTCAATGATAGACGTTTGACTGAGTTTCTCTTTATAAGGACTTACATAAAGGAGTTATTTTACATGAGTGACATTTTTCCTTGATATCTTTCTGGCTAAAGGAGCCTAGTAACAAATGGCATATAACAGATCCACTGTTGTCGATAGCGGTTCTGTTTCTCAACGTGATGTCTCTTCTTTGACAGCGGTGCGTGCAGACCGCATGCGTGGGGGCAGGAATAAGTTTGGCCCCATGTACAAGCGGGACAGAGCCATGAAGCAGCAGAAGAAGGCTTTGATCCGTTCGACAGGCTTCAAGCTGGATTCTGCTCCTCCACAGCTCTCGCCTGTACAGACTAACTATGGCTTCACCGGCACCCTGCACAGCCTCCCATCCCTCCCCAAAGGCCTTATGCCCTCCATCCCAACCTCCATCAACCCCACAGACTACGAGGCCAGCCTCTACGGACCCCCCTCCCTGGGGGTGGCCATGCAACCCCATGGGCCCCTGCCCACCCAGTACCAGTACACAGCATTCCCCAGCAGGGCCATCAAGTCTGAGTACCCTGACCCCTACACAAGCTCCCCAGAGTCTCTGGTGGGGTACCCCTTACCTGACGGATACCCCTCCGGTGGCTCCCCGCAGCTTCCCAGCCAGCCCCCCCTCGTGCTGGAGCTGCTGCGCTGCGACCCAGATGAGATGCAGGTGCAGAGTAAGATCATGGCCTTCTTGCAGCAGGAGCAGAGTGGCCGGGGCCGACAGGAAAAGCTCAGCACCTTCAGCCTCATGTGTCGCATGGCCGACCAGACTCTGTTCTCCATAGTGGAGTGGGCCAGGAGCTGCATCTTCTTCAAGGAGCTCAAGGTAAGCTCCCAGGCTCCAGTCCACAGGGAAACAATAGGCGAGAGATGCACATTGAGAAATTATCCTTATAATCATGATCGCATTATCATATCTTATCATTGTAATGATCGTACTTAATAGATAAGCAATATCAAGAATATTCAAGAAAAAATTATAGAGGTAGAGCTTTATCTTTTGGTTACCTGATGTTCTTTCTAAAACGTTGCACCCGTACACAGATATTGGCAGTAAAGACTGAAGGCCTGTGTAAAATGATCTATTTATTATGACAGATTGCTGTCATTGTTTCTGTATCTCCTTGTTCCTGGTGGAGGCACTCAAACAGCAGCAGTTAAAGAGGTGACGCCATAACCCATTCTGTTTCCCTCTGGGTAATGATTTGAGATGCATCACTGTCCAAGCCAGATAGGCCTTGTACTTTAATTCCCTTTGTCAACTGAATGGTGCATTTGTGTTGTGCCATACGGTACAGCACAAGTTATGGCCCCAGTCAAATGTTACTCCCGGCCCCAAAGGAGAAAGACATCAATACTGTTGTCGGACACTGTGGTGGCTGACCTGGATATGTTACAAAATACTTTTCTATTTACATGTTGTTGTTTTTTCACCTGCATTGGTATCAGAAGTCTGATGGCACTACGTTGTGATAAGAGCATCTGCTAAATTAAGTAAATATAATTGCAAATTAAAAAATTACATTTGCAAAGCATGCTGAATTATTCTAATGAGCTCCACCTGACAAAAGGCCATTAATAATACCCAGTGTGCTTTGCAGTTAATTTTGGTATGTGTATTTTCATGTATACATTTACATTTTGATAATTTGGTAGACACTCTTATCCAGAGTGACTTACAGTGCGTTCAACTAAGGTAGATAAACAACAACATATCTTGCTATCAGTTATAGCAAGTAAAACGTTTCGGGTATCAGTTATGAGAATATTGTTGTTGTTTTGGGCCAGTTACTTGCAAATTAAATTCTGTACTTTAAAATAGAAAATACATGTATTTTAATTAAATGCATTTGAAAATTTAAGTATTTTGTAGTCTATTTTGATACATTGATTTTAATGGTATTTTGTAATTGAATTTTGTACTTTTTGCCCATCCATAATGAATGCTGACCAGTGCTATTGCTCAATGGTCACTGTGCAAATTGTTCATGATGTCCTCAGCCAGATAATGGTTTGCGACGGGAACTTACTAATGGATTGTTTGTTCTTGTAGCACCAGATCTGAATTGAAGTGTACATTTAGAAGCAACTTTTTGTCACGTTATTGTTATTTCTCTCTCAGCCTTGTCTTCGTGACAGTGAGTCCATTGTGTGGATTATCTGATGGGCCACACTCCCTGAGTGAGAAAGGAACATGGTACAGTGCTTTCAGAAAGCATTCATATCCCTTAACTTATTTCACACATTGTTGTGTTACAGCCTGAAATCAAAATGGATTAAATATTTTTTTAAATCCTCACCCATTTACACACAAAACCCCATAATGACAAAAACATTTTTTAAGACATTTTTGCAAATTTATTGAAAATGTAATACAGAAATGTCTATTTTACATAATATTCACACCCCTGAGCCAATACTTTTGACAAGCACCTTTGCAAATGTAATACAGTTATTACCAGTTATTGAAAATGTAATACAGAAATGTCTATTTTACATAATATTCAGTCAGTCAGTCAGTTATCAGTCAGTTATTACCAGTTATTGAAAATGTAATACAGAAATGTCTATTTTACATAATATTCACACCCCTGAGCCAATACTTTTTACAAGCACCTTTGCATGGGTTTGTCTGTATCAGCTTTGGATTTTCTCCCATTTCTCCCATTCTTCCGTTCTCAAGCTCTGTTAAGTTAGATGGGGAGCGTCAGTGAACAGCAATCTTCAAGTCTTTCCACAGATTTTCATTGGGATTCAAGCCTGGGCTTTGGTTTGGCCACTCAAGGGCTTTCACATTCTTGTTCTGAAGCCAGTCCAGCGTTACTTTGGCTGTATGCTTGGGGTCATTGTCCTTTTGGAACATAAATCTTCTCCCCAGTCTAAGGTCGTTTTCACTCTGAAGCAGGTTCTCATCAAGGATTGGCCTGTATTTGGCTCCATTCATTTTCCCCTCGATCCTTACCAGTTTCCCAGTCCCTGCCGCTGAAAAGCATCTCCACAGCATGATGCTACCATCATGTTTCACGGAAGGGATGATGTTAAATGGGTGATGAGCTGTGCCTGGTTTTCTCCAGACATAGCGCTTTGCATTCATCAAACACAGAATCTATTGCCTCATGCTCTGAGTCTTTCACGTGCTTTTTTAAATTAAACTACACGCGTGCTGTCACGCGACTTTTTCTCGGGAGTTGCTTCAAGGAACTATGTAGTTCTTTCAGAGTGGTCATTGGGATCTTGGTCACCTCCCTGACCAAGGTCCATCTTGCCCGGTTGCTCAGTTTGGTCGGACGGCCAGCTCTAGGCAGTCTGGGCAGTCCCATATTTTTTCAATTTCCCAATGATGGAGATGACTGTGCTCTTGGAAACTTTTGACACTCTAGAAATGGTTTTATACCCTTCATCAGATATATGCCGCATCACAATTCTATAGTATAGTTTCTGCTCTGACACACTGTCAACTGTGGGACCTTATATATACAGGTGTGTTTCTTTTTAAATAATGTCCAAACAATTGAAATGGCCATAGGTGAACTCCAGTCAAGTTGTAGTGGCATCTCAAGGATGATCAAAGGAAATTGGATGCTCCTGAGGTCAATTTAGAGTGTCATAGCAAAGGGGTTTGAATACTTACGTAAATGATACCCCAGTAGACTCAAAAATACCCAAGACAACTCAAAGCTATAATCACCGCCAAAGGTGCTTCTACAAATGAGCAAAAATGTCTAAAAACATGTTTTCACTTTGTCATTATGGGGTATTGTGTGTAGATGGGTGAGAACAAAATCTATTTAATCCATTTTGAATTCAGGCTGTAGCACTACAATATGTGAAATGAGTCAAGGGGTATGAATACTTTCTGAAGGCACTGTATCTTTGTATAGGCTGTGTCAGAGGGATACACACATGGGCCCGTGACCCCTCACTTTAGTCTTTCAACTGGGTTATTTTAAGGCTGGTAGGCCTATATGCCTCTGAGGACCCATGTTCTGATGTAGTGATCAGTGGTCAGGAGTTACTGTAGTATCATCAGTACTATGGTGTAAGACCTGACTGGGGAGGAGAATTCTGCCCCCGGACTCACAATGGTCTGAGACATAACATCAATGATAGTAATGGGGCTTTTGTTTTGAAATAATATCAGATTAAATGGTCATCATATCTGATTTTATAAAATGTTATGTAATCTCACCTAGCTATGGGATTATGCTTATGGAAAATGTGAGAGGCTGTGTGTATGTGAGTATGTGTGTGTGAAATGTTGTATCTGTTTCCTCCTTGAGAGAAAGTACAGTAGGTTGCTGTGCCCTTCAGCTTCCTCCCCATGACCCCCCCTGATGAATCAAGACGTTTTGTGTTGGTCCTGTAGCTCCAACCGGGAGCAAGATTGGACTTCTCCTCTGGACAGATATATAGTTTCATTCAAGTGGTAGTAATTCTGTCATCCCCGTGCCAGATGAATGTGTGTCCGGGTGCGGGACAACGCTATTAGGGGGCTACAGCAACACTCTGTGTGTCATCAGCTGCAGAGCTGCAGAATTACTGACTGAGGCGTCCTTCGGCTCCCAGAGTCATATCTACTAGCAGTGAGGAGTGTCCAATCACCTCCCCCTGGCCAGCCCCTCACACACCACACGCTACCGTCAGCTTTAATGGGCTAGCTAGGGGGGTGACGGAGGACACGGAGAGGTGAGGAGGTTGGAGAGGTCATCTCTGTGGCTCGTAAATGCAGCATGATGAGTTGCGAGACACTGACACCAGACCCAGACGCTGGAAATATGGCACAAAGACCCTCATCTTCCTCCCTGGGTTTTATAGTCACCCCATTTATCTGTCCATGTAGCTATGTGTGTTTCAGGTGGAACCACACAATCCCATGTGGATTCTAGCTTTTAAGGGGGTTGATGTTAGATTGATGCCCGCTTGAGTTTGTAATATCAGTGTAGGCTGTTTTATTTGACATTGGGTTTGACATTAGATTGGTTCTCCACTACCACCAAGTTTTGCCGTCTGTGTGGAATGAGTTTAAGCTTTGAGGTGACCTGCTGTTTTCTGTCTCTTCTTTGAGGTGGGGGATCAGATGAAGCTTCTTCACAACTGCTGGTCTGAGCTGCTGGTTCTGGACCATGTCTTCAGACAAGTGCAACACGGGAAGGAGAGCAGCCTGTTGCTGGTTACTGGCCAGGAGGTAAGCAGCCTCACAGTTCCAATATAAAACTAATACAATGCTCATGTATTCATGAAAAGCAGCAATACATATACAGTCATACACACATGCACATTCATCATGTAGTCATGACAAATATACAACCTCTATGGATAGCAATAAATATTTGTGTAGCTAGATGTATTTTGCAATAACTTGAATCTATACCGTAATTACTGTCATTACACTGTTCCAATGTAATTACCACACATTATTTCAGTGACACAATATAAAGTGGGACTATATCCACAAATAGATAGATAGCCTACTACTGTATGTGGAGACCCTGTGAGTGTAAGGAGTGCCTATCCCTGACCAAATGATGACCCACATAGATGCCTGCTGTTGTTTTTCCACATTTGGTCATGTTTTGGAGATGCAGAAGAGAACAGGAAAAAACAACCATCAGCTGACAGGCTTCAGCTTGTCTCTGCAGCTTGTAACTGACGCCTGGGTTTGGGGAAGAGAGGGGAAATATTTGTTTTTATTTTTCTCTTGTTAAAATGTCATTATTTATTTCTCATGAGACAGCAATGGAAAAGGTTTATTATTTCTAGAAGCTACTATGGGAATTGGAGGATTTAACGTCCAATATGTTACATAACACATAAATCTCATTAATTTAGAAAGTGGTGAGAAACTACAGCTACGGCCATGATTGGGAGTCCCATAGGGCTGCGCACAATTGGCCCAGCGTCATCCGGGTTAGGGTTTGGCCGGGGTAGGCCGTCATTGCAAATAAGAATTTGTTCTTAACTGACTTGCTTAGTTAAATAAAGGCTAAATATTTGTAATTTTTAAATACAGCTGACTCACTGTATGGCATCTATGTATCTGTACTGAAGCTGTACTGTAATTCAGTACATTTGTACTGTATGTGGTGTGTTTCCGGCACAATTTAAAGCCTGTATACAGCAAAACATCATGTTGTCCTCCGGTGTTGTGTTGCAGATGGATCTGTCATCCATGGGGTCCCAGGCAGGGGTGACTCTTTCAGGACTGGTCCAGAGAGGACAGGTGCTGGCTGGGAGGCTACTTACCCTGCAGGTGGACAGGAGAGAGGTTGCCTGCCTTAAGTTCCTCCTTCTCTTCAATCCCAGTGAGTAGACCACATGGATACATATATATATATATATATATATATATATATATATATATATATATATATATATATATATATATATGCACAGTTCCAGTCAAAAGTTTGGACACCCCTAATCATTCCAAGGTTTATTTATTTTGACTAGTTTCTACATTGTAGAATAATAGTGAAGACATCAACAGTATGAAATAACACATATGGAATCATGTAGTAACCTAAAAAGTGTTAAACAAATAAAAATGTATTTTCTATTTGAGATTCTTAAAAGTAGCCACCCTTTGACTTGATGACAGCTTTGCACACGCATTCTCTCAACCATCTTCATGAGGTAGTCACCTGGAATGCATTTCAATTAACAAGTGTTTCTTGTTCAAAGCTCATTTGTGGAATTTATTTCCTGGTATACAGAACATAGCACTATTTGGTAAAAGACCAAGTCCATATTATGTCAAGAACAGCTCAAATAAGCAAAGAGAAATGACAGTCCATCATTACTTTAAGCCATTATGGTCAGTCAATCAAAATTTCAAGAGTTTTGAAAGTTTCTTCAAGTGCAGTCGCAAAAACCATCAAGCTCTTTGAATAAACTGGCTTTCATGAGGGCCGTCACAGGAAAGGAAGACCCAGAGTCACCTCTGCTGCAGAAGATAAGTTCATTAGAGTTACCAGACTCAGAAATTGCAGCCAAAATAAATGCTTCACAGAATTCAAGTAACAGACACATCCAAACAGGAACTGTTCAGAGGAGACTGCGTGAGTCAGGCCTTCATGATCTAATTGCTGCAAAGAAACCACTACTAAAGGACACCAATAAGAATAAGAAACTTGCTTGGGTCAAGAAACACGAGCAATAGACAATAGACCAGTGGAAATCTGTCCTTTGGTCTGATGACTCCAAATGTAAGATTTTTGGTTCCAACCGCTGTGTCTTTGTGAGACGCATAGTAGGTGAACAGATGATCTGATGTGAAACATGGAGGAGGAGGTGTGATTGTGTGGGGGTGCTTTGCTGGTGACACTGTCAGTGATTTATTTAGAATTCAAGGCACACTTAACCAGCATGGCTACTACAGCATTCTGCAGCAATACAACATCCCATCTGGTTTGAGCTTAGTGGGATGATCATTTGTTTTTCAACAGGACAATGACCCAACATACCTGGCTGTGTAAGGGCTATTTGAGATGGTTTGGGATGAGTTGGACCACAGAGTGAAGGAAAAGCAGCCAAGAAGTACTCAGCATGTGTGGGAACTCCTTCAAGACTGTTGGAAAAGCATTCCAGGTGAAGCTGGTTGAGAGAATGCCAAGATTGTGCAAAGCTGTCCTCAAAGCAAAGGATGGCTACTTGAAGAATCTGTAATATGAAATATATTTTGATTTGTTTTGATGTCTCCACTATTATTCTACAATGTAGAAAATAGTAAAAAAGAATGAAAACCCTTGAATGATTTGGTGTATCCAAACTTCTGACTGCTACTGTATATTCACGGTGTACTCTACCATATTAGATTATGATTATTAGTCTTATAATATATATATTATTAATATACCATTTAGAAGATGTTTTTATCTAATGTGACTTACAGTCATGCATGCATACCAGTGCTGTGCAGTGAGGTTGGTGGCTTGGTAAGCATGGGCTATTATCAAAGCCAGATTTACTCACAAATAAACCTTGAAGCCCAAGTTCACCGTGCAACAGATAGCTCCGACAACCAGAGTGACATAGGCTATTAACTGAGATTGACAAACAATTCTCACCAAATGTAAATACCAATGTAGACAAAATACAGAAGCGATAGCCTACGATGGCGACATGTTTGATATGATCTGACAAAATGACACTGAGCTCTGCCATAGACCGATGTAGCATCCACAGTTACAACGAATAGGTGGCACTGAAAGACCAATATATGGACACATTTCATCCGCAAACTCCATAGCCTTTCACAATGGATTTACAAATATTTTTTACACCTACATATATACACTCAGGGCCAGTTTATTAGGCACACAAAAATAGTTAGCTCCTACAGACAGTGAGTCATGTGGCGGTGGCTTGCTATATAGAACAGGCAGACAGGTATTGAGACATTCATTTACTGTCCGACTGAACGTTAAATTGGGCAACACAAGTGACCTAATTGACTTTGAATGTGGTATAATCGACCGTACCAGACACGGCAGTTCCAGTATCGGCCAGGCTTTTTCACACACGACAGTGTGGAGGGTTTCTCGAAGATGGTGCGGCAAAAAACAACAACATCCAGTCAGCGGCTGTCCTGTGGGCGAAAACAGCTCGTTGACGAGAGCAGTCGAAGGAGAATGGCAAGAACCGTGCAAGCTAATAGGTGTGCCACAAACAGGCAAATAATGGCGCAGTACAACAGTGGTGTGCAGAACGGCATCTTGGAATGCACAACCTGTCGGTCCTTGTCAAGGATGGGCTATTGCAGCAGACAATCACACCGGTTTCCACTACTATCAGCTAAAAACAAGAAGAAGTGGCTCCAGTGGATACGCGATCACCAACCCTGGACAATTGAGGAGTGGAAAAACATTGCCTGGTCCGACAAATCCCGGTTCCTGTTGCGTCATGCTGATGGCAGAGTCAGGATTTGGCGTAAGCAGCATGAGTCCATGACGAAATCCGGACTGGTGTCAACGGTACAGGCTGGGGGCGGTGGAGTGATGATGTGGCTGCAGTTGTACTTCCCCAACACTCCCAATACATCATCAGCAAAGGCCGTAGCTCGTTTGTCATGCTTACATCATCAAATCCCCAAAGTCACATAACGCAACATCACAGAGATCTGGGCTTTGTTTGTAACATCTTTGTTCTCATCTTCTTCTAACACATCAAATGGGCCTGTATAAGAAGGATGTCCTTTCGAATCACATCACTGACTGCTTCAATCAAATCATTCTGTATTCTGTTTGATGTACCCAAAAACACTGTGGAAGTCTCCAGGTGTCTAGCTAATCTTTCATCTTTTTCAGCAAAGGTATACAATCACACCACGTAGTTGCTACGCTTACATGAGCTTGTACTCTAATCATTACCGTGAAATTCGAACTCTTGTTTCCCTCGGTAGCATGTTGCTCTAATAAGGTCCTTCAAAAAGTTTTCCCGCTAATTGATTGCATTTTTGAACATTTGTGCTTATTGCCTTCTGCCATGTGCTAATTGCTGCGCTGATGTGAAAAAATTGCCTAATAGGTTATGAACAGTTTAAGCTAAGCGATCAGCCTCGTTGCTTTAAAAAAAATTATGCTAGTGGTTGTATTAATTTAGGATCTATCGCATCCCACAACTGGCCCAGAGTATGTTTGGAATATTTATTTATTGCACAGAAGGACAAGTTGGCCAACAGAATAGGTCAACTTTTGTACTATGGGGGATAGTAGATTGACATAGGCTAGTGCTCTTGCTGTTCATCAGGTCTACTCTTGTTGGCTGACTAACAGTAGGCTAAATGTGAACAGTTCTAACATCTTCAATATGCGCCTCGGAATTCGATAAGAGGGACCTGCGCAGTTACATCCCGAATGTGTCTGTCTTCATCCACTTGTAGCCTACTTCTTTGCTAAAATGCCTGTGAGAAAGGACCCGATTACGTGACGGCATTGGCTACATCTGAGAGAGCAATGTGCGTGAGAGGTGCTTCGGAGCACCGCAGCCGGGAGAAGGGGAGAAAAAAAAGTATCCTGAAACTCGCCAGTCTATTCTTGTTCTGAGAAATGAAGGCTATTCCATGCGAGAAATTGCCAAATAACTGAAGATCTCGTACAATGCTGTGTACTACTCCCTTCACAGAACAGCGCAAACTGGCTCTAACCAGAATAGAAAGAGGAGTGGGAGGCTCCAGTGCACAATTGAGCAAGGGGAAAAGTACATTAGAGTGTCTAGTATGAGAAACAGACACCTCACAAGTCCTCAACTGGCAGCTTTATTAAATAGTACCCGCAAAAGAGTTGCAAAGAAAAAGCCATATCTCAGAATGGCCAATAAAAAAAAAAGATTAAGATGGGCAAGAACACAGACACCAGACAGAGGAAGATTGGAAAAAAGTGTTATGGACAGACGAATCTAAGTTTGAGGTGTTCGGATCACAAAGAAGAACATTCGTGAGACGCAGAAAAAACAAAAGATGCTGGAGGAGTGGTTGATGCCATCTGTCAAGCATGGTGGAGGCAATGTGATGGTCTGGGGGTGCAGATTTAAACAGGGTAAAAGGAATATTGAAGAGGAAGGCTATACCCTGTGGATGGAGACTAATTGGAGCCCGTTTCCTCCTACAACGGGACAATGACCCAAAGCACAGCTCCACACTATGCAATAACTATTTAGGGAAGAAGCAGTCAGCTGGTATACTGTCAATAATGGAGTGGCCATCAACCCATTGAGCTGTTGTGGGAGCAGCTTGACCGTTTTGTACGTGAGAAGTGCCCATCAAGCCAATCCTATTTGTGGGAGGTGCTTCAGGAAGCATGGGGTGAAATATCTTCAGATTATCTCAACAAATTGACAACTAGAATGCGCAAGGTGTGCGAGGCTGTAATTGCTGTAAATGGAGGATTCTTTGACGATTGCAAAGTTTGAAGGACACAATTATTATTTCAATTAAAAATAATTATTTATAACCTTGTCAATATCTTGACTATATTTCCTATTCCTTTTCCTAAACATAATTTAATGTATGTTTTCATGGAAAACAAAGTCATTTCTAATTGATCCCAAACTTTTGAATGCCAGTGTATATCATTTATTTCACTGAGACGCGCACCGACAAAAAGGCGCATGAATCTCAGATAAAGCGTCCGTGCGAGCAAAACAGCCACCCCTTGTTTTGGCAGGTGTATAGTCTATAGACAAAAATAGTATTGCAAGCCATATTATTTCTGGCCAGACAGCGTCAGATACATGTGCTACAGATAGCAAGACAGAGGGGCATGTAAAATATGTGTGAAGATAATGTGTCTTGAGTATAATTTAAAATGTTGATACAAGAAGAAGGGGAGGGGTGTGTGGCGAAGATATGCCACGTCTCTCTCCAAAATACATGCACTCAGCTCTCCGGAATGTGCTTAGCTGTCCCCCGCCAATTCTTACGCATTGTTTCATTGTGTGAATTGTTGCATATACTGTATTACATATGTCATTACATAAGTCACCGGTAGGCCTAGTAAATGTACCGTTAAACCCTGTAATTTGGGTACATTCATTTATGATAATGAATGTATCCGTTACAGTAATTGACTGTTCTTTAGAGTCCATTAAAAGGGGTTCTTTAGAGTGCTACACTATAAAGAGAAAAGGTTCCTTGAGTATCCTTTAGGGGTTCTTCAAATTGAAACTGTGAGGGAACCCCTCTAAATTCTTCAAAGAACCCCTTTTAATGGATCCTCGAAGATCCTTTTGAGCTACTCCCCCTATTATTATTAATAATAATAATATGCATAACAATTACACAATATTTTAGTTCTCAGTGTTTATTATGACTTTAGTGGCAAAGCAGAATAAAAAAAATAAAAATATGACGTAAACTCCGAGCAGAGCCCCAAGTTCAATGGGCATACCCTCTGGAGTGTTGATGTTAATGTGTTGATGTTCTCTGTATCTATTGCCAGACTGATTTTGCAGTGAATGGTGATCGAACAGGTTTCCTGTTATATTCATCAGAGGTGTAGGGAGAGTGAAGTCTGTGAATCCAAAAAATAGTACTTATACAGATGATTAACAAAACGTGTACAGGACAGAATTCATACCTTGGTTTTTGTGGTTAATATGAATGAAAACAAAAACAGTTTTGATAATGGTTTTAAAACACATACCTTGTCCATAATGTAGAGGCCTATGGGATTTTCATTGAAGAGGTAAGGGAGGGGATGGTAAATGTGATCTGCATAACATACCAATACCAATTGAAATATGGCTCCTCCTCTGTACACCTGCAGACACAGACACAAAAGTGAGCAGTTCAGTCATCTGTACCCAATGCAGCTAGCCCAACATTCATATCGCCAAGCATCACACGGAACACATCCACAGCCAAACTCATTCCATAAACCAGTCTCAATAACAGGTTGCACTGACAACGAAACAAAACACAAGTGAGCAACCTAACAGCTAGACTTGTTTACAATGTACCACATCTCTGGTGAGCACAAGAGACTAATGTAATGTTGTTTAGAAAGTAAATGCGTGTCAGATAAGCTAACAGCAACTAAATTCTTTATGATGGCAGACATGTTTGTTTATATTTGACTTGGCGAAAACTCCCTAATCCCAGAATGCCATTCACTATAAGATGCAAAGTCACAGATGGCTGCACTCATTGCCTGAAAAAAATGAATTTAGTTGAGCCACTTTTCAGCATATTACAAATCGTCAATGTACTTGTTACGGTGTACAGTATACAAGAACCGGAGCACATTACTTGACAAGTCGTTTACTGTTTTTGACAAATCAAAAAACAAATCAAGTGTTTTCACCTCACAGATCATCACACCAAATACAAGCCTACTGCCTGGCCTAACCGTAACGAGAATGCTAAACAGGGATAAAAACATTTTAGGGGGCTTTGTGGGGGGGGGGGTTCATTTAATTTGTGGGTTTTTTTCAGGTCCGTGGGGTGTAGAAATAGGAGAAGGTATCATGGGGGGATATGATGCAGGAAATATTACTTTGATGGGGGATTTATCAATAAATGGGGGACAACCACAAGAGAAGTTTATACGCTAAATAAAAAATAAAACCCCTGGAAAGGAGGGTCTGAGCTGGCAACCCTGAGGTACCAAAGTTACAATCTGATGCAGTTCAAAACAACTGGGAACTGGGAAATCTCATACTTCTGACTTTAGTGCGTTCAAGACAACTAGGAACTCAGGCTCTGACTGGGAAAAATCCCTTTGACTGGTCATCCAACTCGGAATTCCAACCTGGGAACTCTTTCTAGAACTCCGACTTTCTGACCTGAAGGTCAATGACGTCATGATTTTACCTAGTATTCACAGTTGTCTTGAAAGCACCATAAGTCAGTTGAGTGGTCGATCCCTTGTTATAACATCTTTGGTCTGACAGACGCTTACATGACAACCAGAATGCATTGTATGATGTCAACAAACATGGCACCACACATAGCTGGCAAATAGTTTAGCAGTAGCTCATCATCATCAGTACAACATTCAAAGAAGTATTTTACACACATCATGTGTGTCCATTACAATCGATGCAAGAATCGTAATGCATGATTTGTCACCAGTACTTGAAAACATGTGAATAAAACAGTAAATACATTATGATCCATACATACATATGGTGTGCTACAGCAGAAACGACAACATGATATACAGAAAATAAGCAACTTACTTTGATAGGATCGCACACATGTCCATAGCCCCATTTGTAAGGAAAACAACTACGAAGGCAATGCGGGCGCCAGCCAGAAAATGTGCTGGGGGAAAATGTTTGTGCAAGGCCTGTTCTGATTAGAGATGCGCAATGTACTTGATCTTGGAAAACACTAGGGAAGTGATTGGGCTCTTGTTGAAGAGAGAAGTTTGTCCGCTCAGTAAAGCCTCAAACATAAATGGTGCGCAACAGTGAAATTAGTTACTTTTTATGCGAATTAACGAGGAGGCGGGTCACACCTCAATTCAAACTATTGTTAGAAAAATAAACTTGTTTGAAAATAATTTTAAATTGACAAGTTGAAACATAGCCTATATATAATTAGCAGGCAGCGTGCCTTGGTTTGAGGGCAGCATGGGTAACTGTCCTGTTGTGTAACAATCACATTTTGGAACAGTGACAGCATTCTGACATCACCTGCATGAAAAAACTCAGGCAGGGGTGACGGTTAGAGATATTTGGAACTCGTGTGATAAGGTTAAATTGAGTAGATCTTTACATTTTTCAGGTAAGTGCCTGCACCTGTTGTCCTTTCAAATTCAAAACTAAATGTTTCAGTTGGGCAACTAATGAAGCTCCTCGGTGAACCCCACCTCCTATGGGGTTCTTGGAAGAACATTTGGGGACAATTTTCAGTGTCAAGAACCCTAAGGTTCTTTGAAGAACGTTGAGGATCTTAGAAGAACCCTTCTTGAACCCCTAATTTTTAGAGTGCAACGTCATACGAGCCGGATTTCTGCCTGCTTGAACGCCAATAACTCAGATACACATGAAAACATGAAATTACCCAAGGAATCGATGGAACATCACTCATAGATGCACAAAAACAATATTACATCCAAAATGGGTGAACCTGTCCTTTAACTCATCACTTCCACCACAAATAAAGTGAGCTTCTCCTTCATTTTTTCTTCACCTCACACAGTAAATCAACGAAGTCTGTTTTTTAAACATCCATTGAGAATGATAATAGTTCCTCACAGTATTTGAAAAATCTTTCCAACACTCTCCTGGCCTCGATAATCACCAACCCTCGATGTGAAAGAGCAAAATATTGTGGTCTGATGATCCCGTATCCAGTGGAAATGTCATAAAAAACAGCTGTCTGTCCCGAGCTCACTGGTGCAGGAAAGTCTGAGGGCCCAAAATAGGCTAGTTGATACAATGTTGCAAGTTTGCTAGTGACAGCTTTGGGCTTGACCCAGTTGAATGATTTGATACATCGCACTTCACCAGCATAGCTAAAGTCAAGATAGATAGAAAGGGAGGCAGACAGGCAGAGTAGATTAATGCGATTGAAAGAACGTTAACTTTCATCAGGGTATTTTCTGCTGTTTATTTGTCGGCTTAGGCCTATGTATTTGATGATGGAAGTTATAGGCCTACTGCTGCATTGACCTATAGGCTATCTCTGAGTTACATGCAGCCCCCCCCCCCCCCCCCCCCCGCCATTGGATCAACAGTGTTTCAATGTGTCAATATAGCAGAGGCTGGTGCTCTCGCATTAGTTACATTTTTGTCATTTTAATTCAGATTTTTATGATTAATCACGTGACAATGATTTTGAGAAATGAGAACATTATTATTGAAATGAAACTGTTCCATGAAAAATAATCATAACTGGCATGCAGACCGGTAGAAATGGTAGGATAAATTGTAAACTTAAAAACCTACAGGCCGCCGATGGTCTTTACTATAACACCCATTAAAAAAAAACAATAACGTGCCCCCCTACGGAAATCTGCCTGCCCTGGCATACCCTGACGCCTTTCCTGAGGTTTTAAGGCAGTTTTAGCATTATATTTTTTTTGCACATAAAAAAACCAACAGAATAGTTTTGAAAAAACATTAAATAACAGAACATAATGACAGTTTTATATAATTTTATTTCCTATTTGTCTTTTCATAACAGCTTTTTAAATTAGATTATCACAGTGTAAGCACTGACTGCACAACATACAGCTCATGTATAGCTCATTACAGCTAGTCCAAGAATGGAATAGATTTGTGATAGACCACATAACAGGACTTTTTTTTCTCATCCTTGAAAATGATTATGGCCTTTCAAGTTCTGAATTTGATTAGGTTTGAAGTACTTCTACACACTTTTTTGTAATGTTGCTGTGGTTTGGGCAAATAACTTTTTCAAAAGCTTTGTTGGAAATAGGTTTTAGTTGACAAGATGGTTCGGATCTATTCAACCCACGCTGTCCCATTTATTTTGAAAGGCAGTAGTGACATTTTAAATGGAAATGTCACAGCCATTGATATATTTTTCCAGAAGGATCCAACTGTTGTCTGAACCAAGCCTTTATTCTCAGGTAAATTCACTTAATTAAATGCAGGGCCTTATCAAAAGGCAACATTAACAAAGAAGACAACTCTACCCATTATTCCTTAATAGCACTCAATGGAACAATAATGGATGGGCCTATCATTGGATAGTCTGACTGACATTCATGCAGTACCTTCTGCATATGTTGTGTGTGTGTAGACAGCAGTTGCCCAGATTCCCTTAAGCGACTGCTATTTAGAGCCAGCGTGCTGGGAACAAAAGGATTTAGAATAATGAGAGCACTCGTCACAGGCAGAAAATGTTACCATCTCCGTTGAATGTTTCATTCTCTCGCTCCCTCTCCCTCGTCTTTCAATCAATGAGTCAGGTTTGTCAGGGCAATTTAGTTGCCCTTAAGCGTTTTGAAAAGATTATTCAAAATATTGAATTACTATATGAATACCTCTCCTGGCAAGACTCAGCTGATGCTGAATAGGAGTCCATTTGATGGTCCAGGTATTGTCACGCACGCACACGCACACACACACACACACACACACACACACACACACACACACACACACACACACACACACACACACACACACACACACACACACACACACACACACACACACACACACACACACACACACACACACACACACACACACACACACACACACACACTGCTGGCCCACATCTCAACAAGATGCTGATGCTAAGACTTAACACTGGGATTTGAGGAGCAGTTTAAAATATATGTATCAATATTCTCCCATTTATGTGATCATCTAGAGCAGTGGTTCGCAAACCTTTTATAGTCCGGTACCCCTTCAAATGTTCAGAAATCTGGCAGTGGCTACCGATTAAATACAATTTTCACAGAACCACTTGTTGCAATTTCAATGAGGCTCTCTTGTTCAGATATCAGTAAGTCGACTGGAGGCAGGGCATGAACGGGATAATGAATCCAGTTATTTGTGTAGTCGATTTCGGGAAAGTACCTGCGTAATTGCGCACCTAGCTCACTCAGGTGGTTCGCTATATAACATTTGACATTGTCCGTAAGCTTGAGTTCATTTGCATACAAAAAAATCATACAATAATGGAAAGACCTGTGTGTTGTCCTTGTTAATGCAGACAGAAAAGAGCTCCATCTTCTTAATCATAGCCTCAATTTTGTTCCGCACATTGTATATAGTTGCGGAGAGTCCCTGTAATCCGAGATTCAGATCATTCAGGCGAGAAAAAACATCAACCAGAAAGGTCAGTCGTGTGAGAAACTCGTCGTCATGCAAGTGGTCAGACAAGTGAAAACGATGGTCAGTAAAGAAAACTTTAAGCTCGTCTCTCAATTTAAAAAAACATATACTTTGCCCCTTGATAACCAGCGTACTTCTGTATGTTGTAAAAGCGTTACATGGTCGCTGCCCATATCATTGCATAATACAGAAAATGCATGAGAGTTCAGGGGCCTTGCTTTAACAAAGTTAACCATTTTCACTGTAGTGTCCAAAACGTCTTTCAAGCTGTCAGGCATTCTCTTGGAAGCAAGAGCCTCTCAGTGGATGCTGCAGTGTACCCAAGTGGTGTCGGGAGCAATTGCTTGCATGCGCGTTACCACTCCGCTATGTCTCCCTGTCATGGCTTTTGCGCCATCAGTACAGATACCAACACATCTTGACCACCAAAGTCCATTTGATGTCACAAAGCTGTCCAGTACTTTAAAAATATCCTCTCCTGTTGTCCTGGTTTCCAGTGGTTTGCAGAAGAGGATGTCTTCCTTAATTGACCCCCCATAAACGTAATGGACATATACCAGGAGCTGTGCCAGTCCCGCCACATCTGTTGACTCATCCACCTGTAACATACAATTCACTGGCTTGTATGCGAAGCAGTCATTATTTCAAAACATCTCCTGCCATGTCACTGATGCGTCGTGAAACAGTGTTGTTTGATGAAGACCTTGTCTGTATAGTTTTTTGGGCCTTTTCCCTCAGCATTTCCCCAGCCATATCCACGGCAGCAGGAAGAATTAAGTCCTCCACAATAGTATGGGGCTTGCCTGTCCTAGCCACTCGGTAGCTCACCATATAAGACGCTTCTAGCCCCTTCTTATTAATGGTATCTGTTGCTTTTACACATTTCTTACTACTCGAAAGTTGTCTTTATTCTAGCTCAAAAAACTCACATGGCTTTTTTTTCAAATGGTCATGTTTAGTTTCTAAATGTCTGCACAAGAGTGAAGGTTTCCCGCGAGTGAGTAACGATTAATGTGATTGGATGTTAATTATTTGACTAGGCTACTTGTATTTGACATTTCACTGAACACTAGATGGTTTCATTTTAGTTTTGGCTGTGAAACGAGGCTACTCAGGCGAGAAAATAACCTCACCCAAATGTATAGCCTCATCGGAAAATCGAAATGTACTGTTTGAAAACGTGAAGAAAAAATCTAGATATTTTACATGTGAATCACATATTTTTGCCGTACTCCCGATGGTATTGCATGTACCCCAGTTTGAGAATACCTGATCTAGAGAGTAATTTAATCCCCCCTAAAGCTCTTTCCTGTGTCCCTGTCCAGATGTAAAGCTGTTGGAGAATCAAGCGTTTGTGGAGAGTGTTCAGGAGCAGGTGAATGGGGCTCTGCTGGAATACACTCTGTGCACCTACCCCCTGTACCTGGACAAGTTCAGCCAGGTGGTGATGCGTCTGCCAGAGCTGCGAGCCCTCAGCACCCAGGCAGAGGACTACCTGTGCTACAAACACCTGAGTGGGGAGGTGCCCTGCAACAACCTGCTCATCGAGATGCTGCATGCCAAGAGGGCCTGTGTATGAGCACCACGCTACCATCACTATATACCAACAGACTGTCTGTGGGACTGACGCTGTGGAAGCCAGACAGGGTTTACGATTACAACCCAGAGAGAATGATGTGTGTGTTTCTGTGTGTGCGTGTGTGTGTGCATGCGTGTTTGCGTGAGCAGCCCCTCTGTCCTAGGTGTGTGTAAACAGAATATGGACTTGTGTTTTTGGCAGTTCTTTAAATGTACATAGATAACATTTACAAAAGAAGCTTTGTTATGATACTGTACGTAAATGTAACTTTGCCCTTTTCTTGAATTCAGCAGAGTGAGGTGTTATATCAGAGCTAGTGGAGATATTTCAGATTCTTCAGATGAAAGAGGAACTATAACACACGTCATTCAGACTTGTCCTAGCCTTTCAAATATAGTGTAAACACTACATTTATTTGAGCACTTGTTCCTTTGTAAATTGTCACCAACTTTACCACAAAGAAATTGTTGTGTGAAAAATAAGTTATGTTCAATATATTTTTTTTTCTATTAGATATTGATATTCTAATATATTAACTACACGTGTTTACAAGAATCACATAAGCACATTCATATTCAGTTTAACCTTAGAGTCGATGTCTTTGCCCCCGTGGAAATCTAATTAGCATAATTCAAAAATGGACATAAATACCTGTCAGTTTAAGCTAGAGATATATTTTTGTTGTTTCATTGGATGCGTCTCCATCCACCACATCCCCCGATGTCGCAGTTCCGCATCTGCGGTGAAAGGTGACAGAGCTAGAGTGCTGTTTGACAGACCATGAGACATCCCGAAAATCAGTCTTTTCACAAAATCACCTCCATGGAAAGATGAGACTATCACAAACACAAACATGTTGGTCTGCTCTAGGACACCCACAGGCCTCACATGACATGTCTGAAGGTCCCCCGGTACCAGTTGAAACAATGTATGGAAGTACACTATCTGTTGTTCCATGTAGTAAATCTGTTATTCAATGCTTTTAAGGCCAAAAATAGCAGTAAAGGCCAAAAATAATTTTCCATCAAATAATTTGTACATATTTTTTTCTGGATACTTCAAGGGGTCTTAAACTTCAAAAATCAAATAGCGAAATGATCCTTGGTATGGCCTTCTTAAACCAATTCCATATAGCCTAGAACCCCCCGGGTGGGTTAATGACAGTCTGTTACTCCATGGAGATATTTGCTTAAAGTGATAGAAAGAGAGAGAGAAATAGTGGAGATGGAAAATGTGGCACTGATGTGTGGGACAGAATGAAAGGAAGCCATCTTTGTCTGCAGCCATTTCTTATTAACAGATGACTGGAGGAGGGCCCCAGAAAGAGAAGCCCACATGTGAGGACAGAAAAATGAACAACAAAGAAAGCAATCTCTTATTAAGTAGACATGTTAAACATGAAGGTTGACGGTGTAAATCCTCTTACCAAAGACCTATCCACCCTGGCAACAGAGCCAGGTCAAGGATATGGGGTCGTGCACTGTGGATGTTCTCCAGTCCTTTTGTAGTCACATAATGAACGAAAACATGTAATTGGCAATGTATGCAATGTTTGCTTTCCAAGGTAAACGTGAAGGAGATATAGGGAAATCCAATTGTATTGAAGTGTAAAGAGAATACAGACCAATCGTACTTGAGAAATGGCATATGAAGTGGAAAACAACAAGTATCAGAATTGCAAAGGTATGAGGAACAACATCAACAAAAACAACATTTTATACGCACGTATTTGTCATTTCAGCACATATTGAAGCAACATGTTTGAATTGGTCACACAGACATGGCAGGGTTGGCTCTATTAACTTCTTCTAGACAATCATAACACTTGCCTTAAGATAACCCTGGCCTGTCTGTCTGTGAATATATGGACCATGGTTTAGTAACTGATGTGAGAGTCATCTGTACCTCTCCACTGTAGTACATTTCAATTGGGAAACATGACAAGATTAACACAGTGAGCTGTACCAAGCTCAGATGTTTCAACAAACAGATGTCTCTGTTTGTAATTGGTTCTCTTGATGTTGCTTTTGCTTCTATTGTGTTTTACCTTATTCCGTGCGGTCCCAGTCTTAGTCGTTTTTGGTGATGAGATCTGTTTATAGTCCTCATTCTCAAACTGTCTGTGCTGGTCCACTTTGTTTCCTCTCTCAGCAATTTGAATGCTTTTCAAACACAAACAATCAAAATGTTTTTTTTTTCTTGAAATATATTTTATTGTAATAGCATCAAACCAATAAATGCAATTAAGTAAAGCTCTACTTATGTGTTGTCCATTTCTATTGAACCACCCTGCAATTTATCAATGACATTGGGGTCATATATACCTAATACATTCTTTTAAAATACTCGGGAGGCTATCCAGGATAGTGGCAGCAATTTATGAGTCATGATAATGTAATTCCTAGTAACGTGAAAGTCTGTGATTTTTGGCTGATAAGCCAGGGCTACTTCACAAATACATGTGTAAATGTACATTTCAGCCAATGACTACAAAGGGCACAAAGATTGGAGGCCATTAACAGTAATTAAACAATGCTTTTGAGAAACAAAGTATAAGGGCTTGGGAAAACCTATCGTTTTCATACAAATCTTAAAATGTATTGTCACGAAACAGATGAACTAGCATGCTAATACTGTTGCACTCGCTAAGTATAGGGGTCTTAGCTCTAGTCAACTGGTCTCTAACCTCATTTAAGATGTGTATATATGTGAGAAATCAGTGCATGAGGACAGTGTTGTATGTACATGTACCCAGGAGACAGCAACCTTAGATCCAGGGGCAGCTCCTTCATGACCTCTTTGATTGTTCAAAGAGGTGATGAAAATAAATATATACAAAAAGGAAAAAACACGATAATTCTAAACAAAGTCAAGGGTGCACATGGCTACCAAGAAAACCCTGCAGCCTCACTGCTCTGCAAGCTGGCTCACTCTTGTTTCCAATCAACACTTAACAAGGATCCACAAGACTTCCTGGCTGAGCACTTGAGCCAGGGAGTTCCTGCCCCCTGGGCATGAGGTGTGGAAGTGATTGGTAGTGTGCTTATCTGTCCTAACACTAACCCCCCCCCATATCATAACAGTATAAAATTACATCAAACGAGAAAGTACAGTATATTCCCTGTGGGATCTAAATCGTTTCATGCAACCATTTGAGCTGTAGTGAATAATGTGTCTCAGTTCAGAGCGCACCTTCCTGTAGTGGAGATAGGGAGAGGCCAGGATTTCTGCTGCTTGTTGTAAGGTAGGGGAGGCCAGGGCAGGGAGGAAAGACTTGGGGAGACAGCCAAGCTGCAACTAGCACAGTCTCAAATACACATAGTGGTTGTCTGGTGATACAGTAGGTGGACAACAGGTGATAGGCTTCATAAAGTCTCTTTATGAGCTGCCCAGTCAGTCCACAGTAAGTCAGCAGCCGATCTCTACTATCTAATACTGTTGATCTATGAGATGATCTGTCATCCTACTATCCACGTTCTCACACTGACAACACAATCTTGTTGTCTGGTCATATGATTTCTTACAGTAGTAAAACCCTTTAATCCTAGATTCAAAGGTTTATATCCAGTTTACAGTGATAACTACTGTCTAGTTATGTCTGTAAAAACAAAAAGTACACACACACACACACACACACACACACACACACACACACACACACACACACACACACACACACACACACACACACACACACACACACACACACACACACACACACACACACACACACACACACACACACAAATATTATTGTAAAAAAGCCTGAAGGTGTGATCAGCCACTCTCCAACAGAAAATTAAACTGAAATCTACATGCACACGACAAACGTTGTGTTGCCTCTGTAAAACAACCATTTCATAAACAGCAGATGATTCCTGACCCTGGGGCACTGTGGAGGAGGAGCTGTCCTCCTAAAATACGCTTCCTGCATCACACACTCTGTATGTGTGTGCGTGCTTGCGAGTACATATTTGAGTCTTTAATTCTGTATGTAGTGTGTGTGTGTGTGTGTGTGTGTGTGTGTGTGTGTGTGTGTGTGTGTGTGTGTGTGTGTGTGTGTGTGTGTGTGTGTGCGTGCGTGTGTGCGTGTGTGTGAATGTGTGTCTATTTACACTATCTACTACTATATGTGTATGAGAGTAGATGCATCTATTGTGTGTATCTGTTTGTGATATTCACTGTGCAATTCTTCTTTCTTTCCACCAGTTTATATGATACATGTGCCTTGGTGTCCAATTCCATCAGCAGCCTGTAGTAACAGAAGAGTAACAAAACATGTATTATTCTATCATCGTATTATTTATGTCTAATATAGTACATGTTCCTTTCTTTGCAAAAAGGAAACTACACAGAACATCTATAAATGACCTCACAAAACCTTCAGTATTGTCCCAACACAGAACCTCTTGGGTGGATTGAATGTGTCTGTCTGTCTGTCTGTGTGCGTGTGAAACAGTCCCTCTGTGGGAGCAGGTGTTTGAGTGGATGATCGGCTGTAGTCTGATTGTCTAACTAATGAGGAAAATGAGGTTTCCCAATGTTCTGACAAACAAAAGGAACAGAGAAAAAAAGCATTCAACCTTTCTGATGATTAGACACATGGTGAAGTGACCTGGCCCACTTCAACGAGCCAAAGAGAGCTGCCCATATGTTTACATAACTCACACCTGATGTTATTACATGTAGGGAAAGTAATAGTCCAGTCAAAAAAGACTTTCAATCTGAAGAAAAGATACTAACTGAAGGGAATTCAATTACGACAGAATTGTCAGCAATGTAGCCTGGTTCCTTACTCTATGTGTGTCAGCCACATTATCTTTAATAAACCAAGCTGAATAACCCAAGAGTCAATTGACGCACCGGTGAGTAACATCCCAATCTGCTTTTTTTGTTTGTTGCATTGGTTGCGTCTCAATGGCAGAGCCAGAGCGGTGTTTCTCACCTGGTTACCGGTACTGGTTTAAAAGAATGAATGGAAGTATGACAATTGTTTTGTGACTACCCCAAATAAAGGGTTAAATATGAGTAAAAAACAAACTACAAATATTTCTTCTTTCTTAAGTTTGTTTGTTATGATACATATTTGTTCTATTTATGTAATGTGTTATTCTATGCGTTTCTCTGGGCTATAGTATTAAAGACCAAATTCAATATTTTCTCAAATAATTTTTTCTATATATTTTTTTAATACCTAAAGGGGTCCTAAAATTCTAAATCAAATAACTAAATGATCCATAGTATGACCATCTTAAAACAATTCCATATGTCAGCTTAGAACCCCCAGTTTACATGCTGACCAGACCCCTACACCAGACACGATCAGGACACGCAAGTTGAAATATCAAAACTAACTCTGAACCAACTATATTAATTTGGGGACAGGTTGAAATGCACTAAACATTTATGGCAATTTAGCTAGCTAGCTTGCTGTTGCTCGTTAATTTGTCCTGGGATATAAACATTGGGTTGTTATTTTACCTGAAATGCACAAGGTTCACTACTCTAAGTAATCCACAGATAAAAGTGTAAACTGATTTTGTTTCTAGTAATCTCTCCTCCTTCAGGCTTCTTCTTCTTTGGACTTTATATAGTGGTTGGCAACCAACTTTAAGGTGCATTACCACTACCAACTGGACTGGAGTGTAGACCTCAGTTCATCTTTCAATCACCCACGTGGGTATATGCTCCTAAAAACCAATGATGAGATGGGAGAGGCGGGACTTGCAGCGGATCATGCGTCACAAATAGAAACAAGTTATTTTTTAACGCCTGGCTACGCAGACGCTCGTTGACGCACGCGAGCAGTGTGGGTGAAATGACTGAATAACATGTACTGTATGTGTACATTTATTTTGCAAAGCACGAGCGGAGTGGTCAGCATGTTAGATTTTTAAGAATTTTTAAGTCAGATTCACTGTCAAGGAAATTGTGAAATTACCTGAAGGCTTGAAAGCAGTCAGTTGAACCACCTGTGAAAGTAAAACATACATGTTGATGTGTTGGAGATGGAGCAGCATTCTCAAATACACAATGAACCATTTAGGAGTGATCTTAGGCCTAATAGGTGGATATGGGCTCTTTAGAATCATAATACCAAACATACCTGGTTTCCTAATGCTGGTTTCAAGGAGAAGCTCACAAAACTACTTTCTTTTCCATAACTCTCTGAAAGACAAAAGGGCAAAATCCCACCAGTTATTCTCCTGGTATTAATGGAATTCATGTCAGGTGGTGTAGAACACCTGAGTGTAATATCCAGACTGCATGACTCAACTAACCGCCTTGCACCACAACCCACCACTACCCAATCCTAACCCACCACAACCCACCACTACCCAATCCTAACCCACCACAACCCACCACTACCCAATCCTAACCCACCACAACCCACCACTACCAAATCCTAACCAACCACAACCCACCACTACCCAATCCTAACCCAACCCACCACTACCCAATCCTAACCCAACCCACCACTACCAAATCCTAACCCACCATGACCCACCACTACCCAATCCTAACCCAACCCACTACTACCCAATTCTAACCCAACCCAGCCCAATACTACCCAATCCTAACCCACCCCAACCTGCCACTACCCAATCCTAACCCAACCCAACCCACCACTACCCAATCCTAACCCAACCCACCACTACCCAATCCCAACCCAACTCACCACTACCCAATCCTAACCCAATCCAACCCACCACTACCCAAACCCATCTAACCTGACCCAACCCACCACAGCCCATGCCTCACTCCAGCCCCAGGCCCACCCACCCTATTCTGCCTCTCCTACCGTTCTTGATGACCAGTGAGGTAGAGGTGGTGCTGCCGGGGCCTGAGGTCCCACTGGTCTCTGGGCTGGAGGGACGGGGCAGACTGTGTGTCCACGACTGGGCCGGACCCCTCTGGGATGGCAGGAAGCTGATTGGCTGGGAACAGTTCTACAACCAATAAAAATGCGTGGAACTGTTTAGATGAAGCTGTCTGATTGTGGATTCAAAGCATGTGCATACTGAATTAGCATCGTGTTTTTCTCCAGTTGGAACATGAAAATGTTAGTAAGGATGTCGCTGTATGCTTTTTGGCTCACCGTGAAAGACAAGGCTTTCCTCTTCTCTTTGATCCTCTTAATGGCATTCCTCACCTTTAAGAAAAGCAGACAATACCATCAATAGCTTGTACACCCACTGACGTATTTGGCAGCGTCAAGTGGTTGGCATGCCACAGATGGACAACTACATTCTGAGAGAAAGAAGCCTCGCTGAAAGAGTTCTTTGAAAACCTACCTCACTATTGTAAACCGCATACACCAAGAATATGTACAGGCCCTGCAGAAAGGGAAGGACAGACAATAATATATTACCCATGGCTGTAGACTACCTACAATATGTGCTTTATCCTGGCTTTAGTGAGTTAGACAACTTGTTGATGAGGCTGTGTAGATAGAAGTTCCTGATTGTACGATGATGACCAACTTCTTCCTGCTTGGTGAGAACAGTGGGTTGTTTCTATGAGTATATTTTCCGCTCTGAGAAAGACTGAGGTTTATCTCCTCTGCCCTCTCTTCTGGATGAAACCTCAGTAAATCTAAATTAACTAGCATCTCTTTGAGGGGTACTCCGGGGCCAGCGGCCAGCGCATTCACATTAATTAACAACCATGCTTGAAGTTCCTGAGAGAAAGAGAAAGAGAGAAAGCCAGGAACACAGAGAGAGAGATATACAGAGAGAGAGAGATAGTGAAAGAGAGAGAGGCAGAGAGAGAGAGAGAGAGAGAGGAACAGAGGGGAAGTCCAGAGTACCTCCAGCTGATTTACAGGGCTTATCAGGGGTATGATGGGAAGGGAGGTGGAGGTAAATCTGGTGATGGGTCAGCCTGGAGAACCCCGGAGCCCTGCCATGACCTGTCCTTCAAAGGCCCACTCTGAGCCACCCTCTCCCCCACACAAACGCATACGCGCACTCACTCACTCACGCACGCCACACCCCACCACTCCACTGGACCTGCTGCAGCCCAACTCTGCTTATCTACAGCAAGCCCACCTCCCTCCTCTCTGTGTCTCTCTCACTCTCAGTTTCTCTTGAAACAATTACATACAATGATCTTTCTATGGGTGCTTTGCTCACCTGAAAGGCATTGAGGGCAATGAAGACATACGCCACCACCATGGAGAGGTGCACCAGGACTCCACACAGCCAGGTCAGGCCCAGCACCGGCAGTAGAATAAGGACTGGTCGTGTCACAGCCCTACAGAAGTCATACTGTCAGTATAGTGAAAACACCCACACTCACGCACCAACCCATATGAACACACACACACTGATGTACGCAAACCTGCACGCTTATATTAAATGAAAATCCTGCATAACTGCACACAATTAAATGGTTTGGAAAACCACAGCTATACTTGATTTGACTGGATTCAAATTAAATTCAGTATACGTTTTTCAAAATGTCAAATTAATATTATGTACACTGAGTGTATAAAACATTAGGAACAACTGCTCTTTCCATGACATAGACTGACCAGGTGAATACTATGATCCCTTATTGATGTCACTTGTTCAGTCCACTTCAATCAGTGTAGATGAAGGGGAGGAGACTGGTTAACGAAGGATTTTGAAGCCTCGCGACAGTTGAGTAATTTTTTATTTTTATTTTACCTTTATTTAACTAGGCAAGTCAGTTAAGAACAAATTCATATTTTCAATGACGGCCTAGGAACCGTGGGTTGACTGTCTGTTCAGGGGCAGAACGACAGATTTGTACCTTGTCAGCTCGGGTGTTTGAACTTGCAACCTTGCGGTTACTAGTCTAATGCTCTAACCACTAGGCTACGCTGCCGCCCCAGCGTAGGGCGGCAGCGTGGATTGTGTCTGTGTGCCATTCAGAGGGTGAAACGGCAAGTCAAAAGATTTAAGTGCCTTTGAACGGGGTCTGGTAGTAGGTGCCAATCGCACCGGTTTGAGTGTGTCAAGAACTGCAATTCTGCTGGGTTTTTCACACTCAACAGTTTCCCGTGTGTATCAAGAATGGTCCACCACCCAAAGGACATCCTGCCAACTTGGCACAGCTGTGGGAAGCATTGGAGTCAACATGGGCCAGCATCCCTGTAGAACTCTTTCAACACTTTGTAGAGTCCATGCCCCAACGAATTGAGGCTGTTCCGAGGGCAAAAGGGATAGCATCTCAATTTGAGGAGGGTGTTCCTAATGTTTTGTCCACTCACTGTATATGCTCTGATTTGGAAGTTAGGACTTTAAATGTTTTTTCCCTTCTATAAATTCCTCTCAAGGAGTGTAAGAGCCATTCTGTCCTGCTTAAAGGACAGGTAAAACATGTATTTTGGAAGTAAAGGGCATGTTAAAGTGTCCAGATAAATGTTTTGGGTATTTTATTAAAAAAAATATATTTAGCTGTTTTTGGAGCCTTTGATCATGTTTTCTCTGTGCCCCTGCAACTGCAGAACGAGCATGAGAAAGTCTATTGCTGGTGTCTGGAAAACGTCACGAAAATGATGCGTGCACTTCAATGGGGCAAAAGACTGTGTGTTGTTGGGATTTTGCATGGCCAGATAGCCAGCAACAATGACAAGAATCTTCCATGTGGAGAATCATAGGTGGCTCATTTCAGGTAGATTGTTCTTGTCACCATGTATTGTTTTGAGGTGTTTTGACTGATGTCATGTCTAATCTAATATGGCTCAAATTCACTAGCTAGCTAACCAACAACTGTAACAATGTATTTGAGAGAAGTGCTCATTGTGCAAATATTTGTATGTTTTGTCAACAAACTAATAGTTATTAAACAACCAACCCGTCTATTACATACCATTTATATCCAAAATACAGATTTGGTAAAAAAAAAGTGAACCTGTCCTTTAATATGAAAAGAAATGCAACAAAAAGCATAATACACAGAGGACCTTCGATGGCATTGGAGCACAAACATTACCATCATGTATTCATCCTCACATAGCCAGAAACGTTCACAGGGCACTGCAGCCGTGCTCTTCGTTCTTCACAATCATCCCTTTAATCTGTTATATGCTTATACGTGAAATAACTTTAATGTTGCCTTGTGAGGTTGTTTGTTCAAACTGCTGTTGCCGTCGTCTTGCTGCACAGGGGCCAGGAGATTGAGTTCACACTGAACTCTGTCCACAAGGTCAAATTGAGCAGTTCCTCTTCTTTTCTTTTTCAATTGAGTCTTCCTTCTAATGTTGTGACATCATCACATTCTTACAGGGAACAGATCGACTGCGGAGGGGGCAGAGATGACTTGCTTACTCCTTCACTCACTTTACAAGCAAATGAACAGGCGATGAATGAAACAGAATATAGAATTTCATAAATCTATTATGAAATACGCTCCTGGCGTTCATAGATCAGCAGGGTGTACAATACACATGTATTTATCTTGTCTCCGCAGGTAGCCAGGACTGAACCCTAGGCCCGGGTCCCTGTTTAGAGTCCACAGTAAGCAGACAATGAGCTCAGTGAAAAGCTCTCTCTCTCTCTCTCTCTCTCTCTCTCTCTCTCTCTCTCTCTCTCGGACCAGGTGGTAGGCTGATAAGACCCATACAACTCCCACTACTTCAAACTCAAACTACCTCATTCTCACACAGTCACCGTCTCTCTGCTCAGTTTGTCTGTGTGGATCTGTCACTTGTGGATTTGAAAACCTCCTACTCCATTGCGCTTCAAAGGCAACTTATTCTGACTCACCCCTCACTGGAGTTGTCTCATTGTATCTCACACATATAAAGCATACCGTGAAAAGCCACCAAGGGTTGGATGTTGGGGTCGAGTCAGGCTCGAAATACAATTTATGTGTCCTACGTTTTCATGACACGTGTGTTTGTGAGTGAGAGAGCAGGAGAGTCAGGGAAAGAGAGGACAAGTGAGTAGATGAAAGAGATGATAAGATAGAGTATGGGAGAGTGGATGAGTGTCAATGAGAGAGTGGATGAGAGAGAGAGAGAACAGAGAGAGAGAGGGGAAGAGATACACTACAAGTATGTGGACACTCCTTCAAATTAGGGGATTAGGCTATTTCCGCCACACCCATTGCTGAAAGGTGCATAGAATATAGCACACAGCCATGCAATCTCCATAGACAAACATTGGCAGTAGAATGCTACCTTTCCAACAAGTCAGTTAGTCAAATATCTGCCCTGCTAGACAACTGTAAGTGCTGTTATTGTGAAGTGGAAATGTCTAGGAGCAACAACGGCTCAGCCGCAAAGTGGTAGGCCACACAAGCTCACAGAACAGGACCGCCGAGTGCTAAAGTGTGTAGGGTGTAAAAATCGGCTCTTCTCGGTTGCAACACTCACTACTGAGTTCCAAACTGCCTCTGGAAGCAACGTCAGCACAAGAACTGTTCATCGGGAGCTTCATGAAATGGTTTCCATGGCTGAGCAGCCTAAGATCACCATGCGTAATGCCAAGCGTCAGCTGGAGTGGTGTAAAGCTTGCCGCCATTGGACTCTGAAGCAGTGTTCTCTGGAGTGATGAATCACTCTTCACCATCTGGCAGTCCGACAGACAAAACTGTGTTTGGTGGATGCCAGGAGAACGCTACCTGCCCCAATGCATAGTGCCAACTGTAAAGTTTGTTGGAGGAGGAATAATGGTCTGGGGCTGTTTTTATGTTTCCAGCTAGGACCTTTAGTCCTAGTGAAAGGAAATCTTAACTCTACAGCATACAGTGACATTCTAGACAATTCTGTGCTTCCAACTTTGTGGTAACAGTTTGGGGAAGGCCCTTTCCTGTTTCAGCATGACAATGCCCCCGTGCACAAAGCGAGGTCCATACAGAAATGGTTTGTCGAGATCGGTGTGGATGAACTTGACTGGCATGCACAGAGCCCTGACCTCAACCCCATCGAACACCTTTGGGATGAATTGGAACGCCAACTGCGAGCCAGGCCTAATTGCCCAACATCAGTGCCTGACCTCATTAATGCTCTTGTGGCTGAATGGAAGCAAGTGTCCACAGCAATGTCTAATGGAAAGCCTTCCCAGAAAAGTGGAGGCTGTTACAGCAGCAAAGCCAACTCCATATTAATGCCCATGATTAGGTATCCACATACTTTTGGCCATGTAGTGTAGTGTACAGTATATACATATATATAGTTGAAGTTGGAAGTTTACATACACTTAGGTTGGAGTCATTAAAACTCACTTTTTATCCACTCCACAAAGTTCTTTTTAACAAACTAAACTTTTGCAAGTCGGTTAGGACATCTACTTTGTGCATGACACAAATAACTTTTCCAACAATTGTTTACAGACAGATTATTTCACTTGTCATTCACTGTATCACAATTCCAGTGGGTCAGAAGTTTACATACACTAAGTTGACTGTGCCTTTAAACAGCTTGGAAAATTCCAGAAGATGATGTCATGGCTTTAGAAGCTTCTGATAGGCTAATTGACATAATTTGAGTCAATTGGAGGTGTACCTGTATATGTATTTCAAGGCCTACCTTCAAACTCAGTGCGTCTTTGCTTGAGATCATGGAAAAACTAAATAAATCAGCCAAGACCTCAGAAAAGAACTGTAGACCTCCACAAGTCTGGTTCATCCTTGGGAGCAATTTTCAAATGCCTGAAGGTGCCATGTTCATCTGTACAAACAATAGAACGCAAGTATAAACACCATAGGACCAAGCAGCCGTCATACCGCTCAGGAAGGAGAAGCGCTCTGTCTCCTAGAGATGAACATACTTTGGTGCGAAAAGTGCAAATCAATCCCAAAACAACAGCAAAGGACCTTGTGAAGATGCTGGAGGTAACAGGTACAAAAGTATCTATATCCACAGTAAAACTTGTCCTATATCGACCTAACTTGAAAGGCCGCTCCTCAAGGAATAAGCCACTGCTCCAAAACCGCCATAAAAAAGTCAGACTACGGTTTGCAACTGCACATGGGGACAAAGATCGTACTTTTGGAGAAATGTCCTCTGGTCTGATGAAACAAAAATAGAAATGTTTGGCCATAATGACCATCATTATGTTTGGAGGAAAAAGGGGGGGGGGCTTGCAAGCCGAAGAACACCATCCCAACCGTGAAGCACGGGGGTGGCAGCATCATGTTGTGGGGGTGCTTTGCTGCAGGAGGAACTGGTGCACTATACAAAATAGATGGCATCATGAGGGAGAAAAATTATGTGGATATATTGAAGCAACATCTCAAGACATCAGTCAGGAAGTTAAAGCTTGGTTGCAAATGGGTCTTCCAAATGGACAATGACCCCAAGCATACTTCCAAACTTGTGGCAAATGGCTTAAGGACAACAAAGTCAATGTATTGGAGTGGCCATCACAAAGCCCTGACCTCAAACCTACAGAACATTTGTGGGCAGAACTGAAAAAGCATGTGTAAGCAAGGAGGACTACAAACCTGACTCAGTTACACCAGCTCTGTCACGAGGAATGGGCCAAAATTCACCCAACTTATTGTGAGAAGCTTGTGAAGGCTACCCAAAACGTTTGACCCAAGATAAACAATTTAAAGGCAATGCTACCAAATACTAATTGAGTGTATGTAAACTTCTGACCCACTGGGATGGAAATGTGATGAAAGAAATAAAAGCTGAAATAAATAATTCTCTCTACTATTATTGTGACATTTCACATTCTTAAAATAAAGTGGTGATCCTAACTGACCTACGATATGGAATTCTTACTAGGATTAAATATCAGGAATAGTGAAAAACTGAGTTTAAATGTATTTGGCCAAGGTGTATGTGAAATTCCGACTTCAACTGTTTATATATATATATATGTATATCGAGAGAGAGAGAGAGAGAGAGAGAGAGAGAGAGAGAGAGAGAGAGAGAGAGAGAGAGAGAGAGAGAGAGAGAGAGAGAGAGAGAGAGAGAGAGAGAGAGAGAGAGAGAGAGAGAGAGAGAGAGAGAGAGAATGGGCTATAGCGTGGGGACTCACCAGGTCAGGTCAAAGGTGTGGAGTTTAGATGCTGAACTGGGAGTGTGCTTCTTTACGCGACGACGAGCGCTGGACACCGTCACCATGACAACACGGCACAGCACCACTGCATTGACCTAGGAGTACCCAAAGTCTCAGAACAACCGATGGACTTGCCATATTGTTGCCGTATGACACATGTATGACACATTAGTAAACATCACATGCAAGCACACACACACACACACACACACACACACACACAGAAACGCACACACAGGCACGCACACAGTAAATAAGTGAAGTGAAGCTACATACGGCCAAGATTAAAAGAACAGGTCCCACAAAAGCCCAAATCATATCAGTCTCGACATTGAGCCAGCAGTGACTGTCTGCTTTGTACTTGTCCAGGGATATCGTCAAGGTTACACCAACAATCACAACAGGCAGACCTGCAAAAATAACACAATATTTATTGCTTTTAATTCAACAGGTCTCTTATATTCATACAACACATGCATGTCTTTAGTGAAGAGAGTTTACATTGCTGTGGTACAGGGCCAGGGACTACAGAAGACACCAACTGTCCATTCCCCAGCCATTCTATTTAGTCTGAACAGGTGAACACCTCAGACAGCTGGCTGGTATATCTGGGCATCTTAGAAAACATCATCATGAGTGTGTTAAGCTTTTTGAATGCACACACTCTTCCAATGGGGTCAGTAGGAGCACAACCTTTGGTCTAGATGAGTGGTGTTCCAGACAGCACCGTGTTCTTACCAAACAAAACTTCTATGTACTATAGCATATAGGCCAAGGTCTTATGTGAGTGGATGAGTCCTGTGTGGAACGTATGGGAACATTGTATAGTATCATTTAATCATGAACATCTTAGCGGAGTGAGGTGTGATTCTGCATGGTGTTTTACCCCAGCCAATGCCGTAGTACATCTTCATCCGGCGGTCTTCGCTGATGTTGACAGACACCACCTTACTCCACAGCAGCAGCCCCTCCACCAGCATCCAGGAGAAGGAGGCCATGAAGAAGAGGTGCAGCAGGGCCGTCACCAGCAGACATGCCCCCTAGTGGACAGGAGGGACATGGCATTGACATGGTTCCCACCGCCATAGATATCTGTCCACCAATTACTCTTACATGGTGACACGGGCTCAAAAACAATAGAAAGTAATGCACATATAGTACTATAATGGAGAATGGAGTCCTATCATACATTCAACGACAGAAGCAGCTAAAAGCCTACAGACTCCTGGATCACTGACACAACTGACCCTGTGCCCTCTTCTAGTCCATAGTAACCATGACCATATACAGAGAGTGAGATGTTTAAAGACAGACACAGCCATGTAAAGAGTCCCACCTCGTTAGCAGAGGCCCAGTCACTGCACATCAGCAGCAGCTCAGCTATCCCCAGAGCCACGATCAGGTTCTTGTGGACAGTGGTGCGGTCAGACTTAGGAACTCTGCCCCCACACCACATCAGGCCAGACAGTGGAGAAGGACACAGAGAGATGATCAAGGTCAGACCAACATACAGACAAACCGACCGTGAGTCAGTCATTATACAGTCATAGGAAACACAGCAGCAGTTAGTCTGCTCAGCATAGTAAAGAGAAGTGATGTACGGGACAGAGTGAATCATTCAAACAGACAGATGTATTGTAGCCTCCACAAGCTAGTAGATTCTTCGCTGGAGCAGGGCACCACTCACCCCACAGCAAAGAAGAGGATGAAGGTGAAGAGTAAGCCACACAGGGACACTCCACAGCCGATGAACGTCATGACCTGGAGGGCTCTCTCACTCTCTGGACTCCTCTGACACACAGACACACATGGGTAGGTATTTATCAGAGATTAGAAACTGGGTGGTTCGAGCCCTGAATACTGATTGGCTGACAGCCGTGGTATACCACGGGTATGACGAAACATTTTTTTTTTACTGCTCTGATTACGCTGGTAACCAGCAATGGTAGAAAAAGTACTGCGCCGTGCGTAAGAACATCCCTTAGCCCTGGTAAATTGGCCATATACCACACCCCTTTGGGCCTTATTGCTTAACTGTAAAACAGGTTGTTTGGATCCTGGATGCTGATTGGCTGATATGTGGGAGTTGTGGGACAACAACTCCTGAAAAATACCATAACGTGTTAATGTCATATCTCCACTGTCCACAACACAGGCAGGAAATTCATAAACTATTTTTCCATGCTACTATTTGTTTTGCAACAGTCGGGGGTTGTATAAACCTACATGGCTGCCTCTACGACCTGTTCAACAATGTATTATTTTACAAATGCAATCTCTCCCGTGCCAGGAAAGAAGAGGAATGCACTGGCTGTCACCAACCAGTGCCAGGACCATGGACAGTTCTTCCACTCATGTGCCATCACCGGAAATGTCACTATTAACATCCCCAACTAGCTTGGTTAGCTCAGCTAGTGGCCTATTGGATATTTATTAAATCATTCTTTATTGAAGTTCTTCCCTCTCATCATCACTCTGCTAGCTAGCTACATGCCAATAATTTGTTTAGCATAGCAACATTGAATGAATAGAATGATTAGAATTAACGGCTGGGTCAAAACGTAAGAAAATAACTAACGACCAGCCCACTTGTGTAGCAACTTCACAATGCAAAAACTAATTTACTCTTTAAAATAATGTTTTTTATTTTATTAATTTTTTACCCCCTTTTCTCCCCAATTTCATGATATCCAATTGCTGGGCCAATTGTGGCCGCCTCATGGGTCTCCCAGTCGCGGCCAGCTGCGACACAGCCCGGGATCGAACCCGGGTCTGTAGTGATGCCTCTAGCACTGCCTTAGACCACGGTGCCACTCGAGAGGCCTTTATTTAAAACATTTAATTAATAACCGTTTTATAACAGCGATAATGCCCTCGAACCCGGGAATTATCGTGTGACAACTCCCTCCAAGACCTGTATTCAACTTATTGGCATGTAGAACGGTTTCCAAATCGTTTATCAAAATATGAATTCAACATTTTCATTAATAATAACATTATTTTAAAGAGTAAATGATTTTTTGCATTGTAAAGTTTCTTCCCATGTTTTGACTCAGAACAGCCCGTGTCAGGAGTTGTCACATGATAATTCTCGGGCTCCCAGGCATGACTACTGAACTATACAAACTATAAGTGTCTGTTGACTGTCTCTATTGTACTATTTCACAATGTGGAATGTGAGGAATTGTGGAGGGTAGAATGGACCTTTACCTGGACTTCATAGACTTGCAGCAGCAGGGCAAAGTTGGTGGTGTGGTTGCAGAAGCAGACAGTGGAGTCGTAGTGTTTAGAGATGACCTCACAGCCTTTAGTAGACCACCACCCACCTGCCTCTGGCCTAGAGGGGTACAACAGTTTCATAACAATGTATGGTGACCATTACACTAATAAATCTGATTTCTATAGATGTAAGCAGGTTACTGTTTTTTGTCATGAATGTTGTTCTGGAGGCAGCTCTGCAGAGTGGTCACTAGCAGCCACAGCAACAAAGTCATACAATCTGATTTGAACCTTAACCTTAACCCCACTGTTAACCCTAATCTTAAATTAAATCCAAAAAGCACATTTATACAATAAAGCCAATTTTTACTTTGCAGCTGGCCCTCTAGAGGAAATCGCTCAGTTCTGCCTCCAGGACAAGACTCATCCCAATAAACATCAACCTGCTGGACATAATGAGAATTTGCCGTCATGATACTCACATCAGATCAAAGTCCCAGAATGCACAGACTGGGTCATACACGGTCCCTGCAGAATTCTAAAGCAATCGATGGAAAAGGACAATTTCACACTTCACACGGTAAAGGACAGGCTTATGAAGGAGAACAAAGGGGATATTCAGTATCATATCTGTGGAAGAGGCAGAGGTATATAGTGCATAGAGGAATATAGTCCATGTGAGTGTGAGACACTGAGGTCTTTACTTGAGATCTGTGTTGGAGCTGGAAGCGCACAGCCATGCTGACAGGCTGTCCGTCCCCCAGGACTGTAGTAGAGATGACAGAGGAGCCCAGGATGGTGCCCAGGTACCTGACACACATAGCACAGCACAGGCCATAAGGTGGCAGTCACACATAAGACTGGATATCAACACTGGATCATGCTCGGTAGGCACTAATTGGAAAAAAAAGTCTTCATGGAAAATGAAAATGAATGTTCTTAAGGGATTGATTAAAATCTACAGTCATTCATGAACAAAACTACTCGCCCTGTTTCAAATGATTTCTCCTGACTTCGTGCCTACTGAATATGACCTTGGTCTGAAAGAAGTTCTCATCTTCCATACCTCTGGATGCCATCGGTGACGATGGGAATCATGGTGATGTTCTCCTCCGCGTTGAAAAGAGGCCGCAGGGAACTGTACCACGTGTTGACCACAGTCACCTTCTGGAAGCCTGCTCATACAACATCAACATCAACATCCATATCTCCACTAACCAAACTATGTGTCTCTCTCTTCTAAGAACGCTAGGCAGCTTAGCAATGCAGCAGTAAGTGGAAACACAGATCAACGTTATGTCTCACAATAGCCAGTTAATATAGATTGTAATGAGTAGTTGACTAAAGTCAAGGCCTCTGGAGTGCAAATGGGATGAATACATACTGTCTGTATTAGTACATATCCCACTGGGCATGAACTGGGTGAATCGAAGTTGTTTCAACGTCATTTGTCAACTTATTGTGACGTGGAATCTTCGTAGAAAATACATTACATTTAAAAAAAGTAATCATCGTAAACTGTTGTTTTGAGGGTGAAATTTCAACCACAGGATTATGTCATCATGGTAACCAAATTTCAGCATAGACAAATCTTGTATAAAATATGCTGAATATGTACCTTTCAATCAATGTCAGATCTTCAACATTATATTTGCTATCAAAAAATAAAAGAATTGTCTGGGCAGCACCTCCTACTGGAAAATGGATCTATCTACCGATCCAGGGTTTAAACCAGGCCAAGCCCTGTTTAGCATTGATATTTTGTCACTGACTATTACCAATGTGCTATCGTGAGAATGAATGTTGAGAGATATCCACTTAAAAACTAAATAGATTCATTGTTGCTATGGAAATCATTCTAAAGGGTAGGTTTAACAGAGCAACTGAAATGTAAACATACTTAATCACTCGTATATCATTAACAATGCTATTTAGGCCTATATAGAATTTTCTATTTTATTTATTTAACTAGGCAAGTCAGTTAAGAACAAATTGTTATTTACAATGATGGCCTAGGAACAATGGGTTAACTGCCTTATTCTGGGGCAGAACAACATATTTTGACCTTATTAGCTCAGGGATTCGATCTAGCAGCCTTTCGGTTACTGGCCCAACACTCTAACCACTAGGATACCTGCTGTGCCAAATTCATAAACAGCTATTGTTTCAATTCAACACAGAATTCAACTTATACACTAGGCCTAGAGTTTCAGGTTCTGTTTGATTTCAAACATGTCCATTGCTCGTGTTTATTTGGCCCAAGAAAGTCTCTTCTTATTATTGGTTCCCTTTAGTAGTGTTTTCTTTACAGCAATTTGACCATGAAGGTCTGACTCATGCAGTCTCCTCTGAACAGTTGATGTTGAGATGTGTCTGTTACTTGAACTCTGTGAAGCATTTATTTGGGCTGCAATTTCTGAGGCTGGTAACTCTAATGAACTTCTGCAGCAGAGGTAACTCTGGGTCTTCCTTTCCTGTGTCGGTCCTCATGAGAGTCAGTTTCATACTAGCGCTTTATGGTTTTTTCAACTGCACTTTCCGGATTAACTGACCTTCATGTCTTAAAGTAATGATGGACTGTCGTTTCTCTTTGCTTATTTGAGCTGTTCTTGCCATAATATGGACTTGGTCTTTTACCAAATAGGGCTATCTTCTGTATACCACCCCTACCTTGTCACAACACAAGTGATTGACTCAAATGCATTAAGAAGGAAATAAATTCCACAAATTAACTTTTAACCAGGCACACCTTTTAATTGAAATGCATTCCAGGTGACTACCTCATGAAGCTGGTTGAGAGAATGCCAAGAGTGTGCAAAGCTGTGATCAAGGCAAAGGGTGGATACTTTGAAGGATCTCAAATATAACATACATTTTGATTTGTTTAACACTTTCTAGGTTACTACATGATTCCATATGTGTTGTTTCATAGATTTGATGTATTCAATATTATTCTACAATGTAGAAAATAGTACAAATAAAGAAAAACCCTTGAATGAGTAGGTGTGTCCAAACTTTTGACTGATACTTGATCTTCTGCTTGGATAGCTCCATCTGTGCCACTGACTTGGTCTGACTTGAATTCCACTTTGTAAACAAATGAATAATTGCTAGGTTGTATTCACGTCTTCATCAAACCTTATTCAAAGTGCATTTAATGTTTGATATGATTTAGTTCTTTAACGATTTTTGGTTGAGATGGAGTCGAATATTCAACATACCCATTATTAATTTGTAGTCGAACTGGAATTCAAGCCAGTGGCACAGATGGAACTATCCAAGCAGAATATAAATATCCTTCAAAATGTTGATATTTGGTTGCGTTGACAACCAAACACAACTCAAAATCACTTTTGAAATAAAATAAATGGCCTATTAACTTCCTGACAACCAGTTTTTACATTGACAAAAAGGATCCGAACTTTAAGAGGTTAAATGTTGATATTAGGTTAGGTTGTCGAACCAAACACAATTCAATATTACTTTTGTAATACAGTAAATAGCCTATATTACAAACTAAAATAACATTCAACATTAAAATGAGTGACACCTCCATGGCCACATTTTGAAGTCACTGTAACTATAAATGTCTTCTTATGTCATCATATAAAGTGTGGAGATTCAAGATAACATGGATAGGTTGTCGCAGGTCTGTGGAGATCTTCACAATTGCTGCAATAATCTGTGCAGAATCTCGAAAGGCATTGATCACTTGCACCATGTACTTTTAACGTCATCTCAAATGCAATCTCGGTCATTTTAGTTGTGCTATTCGATAAAGCACAGTGATAACACATTAATCTGTTATATAAATAAACAAAATATCTGACATTGTATTCCCATTTGAACTTTGCTGTGATTTTACATGGTTAAAAGTGCAGTGGGTGACAAGTAACCCAATAACCTGACATTGTTTTTCCATTGCAATTTGGTTGTGCTTTTAGATGGTTGAAAGCATGGTGACAACACACTGGAAATTGAACAAACTTTACGTTTTAGTTTTGAGTGGGTGAATGTAGGTTGTAATCTCAATGATCAACATCTCAACCAAAAATGACCCAGTTATCCACATTGAAATGACATGGTGTGTCCAGTGGGATGTGCTGATAAAACACTGCTTGATAAATGTGTGGTATTTCAAATAGAATCCTTCTTCACTAGGTGTTTACTGTTGGAATGTGGAATGCATGGTTGAGACTGTAAAGCACTAGGCCATGGCTGAAGGAGTGCAGATGAGATACGGACACTCTCAGGGCTGTCTCTCACCGTTGTCATGGAGATTCTGCATGTTCTGCGTGGGGACTGAGATACAGTCTATGTTGGTGACGCTCTCTACGTCTGGACCACAGAACTTAGGCCCGCTCGATCCCTCTCCCAGACTCTGCTGCTGAACCTCCAGTTCTGAATCACATAAAGACATATTCTCAGTGGAATGAACAGAATACTATTGTAAGACAAATGGTTGTAGTAACAACAGCACATCCTACAAAAAAGTACTAATGAGTAAACATGGAAAGGACAGAAAGGCCTGGACACTAAATGTTCCTATTTGCTATCAACCATCTGGGACCTGATGAAGAGCCACTGTGGATAGGAATGTTGTCATTAAAGGTGTGGTGTATGGCCAATATACCATGGCTAAGGCCTGTATCCATAACAACAGCACTTAGCCGTGGAATACTGGCTACATACCACACCTCCTCGGGCCTTATTGCTTAATTCTATGGTCGGTCCGCTCTTTCAGCCTTTCAGCAGCTCACAGAACACATTAACATACTAGAGAATGCACTGTACTCTACTAAGTGACTCACTGATGTTGGACCTGTGGATAAGTAGATGGTCCGTTTCCGTCATCAGCTGAGTGCTCAGACTGGTCACCATGCGGTCAATGCTCTTGACCACAGCCATCGGTCCACTCACCACCTGGGGCACAGGGTGGGGATAAGGGAATGGGGTTTAATCATGGCGATACACTAGTCATTGGTAGGGCCAGGAGTTTCACCTGACCAAGTGACCTAACCAGAATATTAAGCCCATAACTAGGACCCAGAGTTTGGTCAGGTGGTCAGGAGACTCCTGGCTGTGGTTATTGGATAGAGCAGAGACTGTGGGTGAAGCATTGCTATGTGGATGTTTCAGTCCTCTAGCTGCTCTAATACATTCAGCCTGGCTGTGCTGTACTGCTGTGACCTTGGAGGGTAGAAAGGCCTGGGGGAGGGGAGGTGGGTGAAATGGGGGAGGCAAAATCTCAGCAACAATATGAATGCTTCTCAAATGCCTAACACAGGATACATAGACTTGCAATACTTGCGGTTTATATGAAGTACAATGTTAGACATGTCTGAGTAATTGTTTTGGATGTGATATGTTAACCATAATAGCACAACACATTTCACTGTGCTCCTTTAAAGAACATTCAACAAAGACAATAATGGATATTATCTTCAAAATGTTCACACACATTTAAACATGACCAGAGATCATAATAGTCTGTGAAAAAGTGCTGCTTACAATATACAAATTAGACCTGTTTATTGTCATGACAGATTTTGATGCAATCTAGAGCAGATTAAATTTAGTGTATCTGCGATGAAGTTTGATCAAGATTCAACCCTATGTGCTCTGTACAAGTACACTTATCTAGCCAAGCTTAAGCATTCATTTGATAGTTTCTCATTCACAGTATCCACTTGATCTTACTGCCCTCTAGTGGAGATATGCTCAAATAATACTGCCATACTCCGTATGATGTCATGTTTCATGTTTTGTGTGGACCTCAGGAAGAGTAGCTGCTGCTTTTGCAACAGCGAATGGGGATCCTAATAAAATAGCAAATACCAAACACTCCAGTAGTCATGTTTATATTCCCAACACCTTGGCGGCACTACCGCCACCGTATCCCAGACCATGTTTTAGCCTGCCTCTCTGGTACCTGATGTAAGAAGGGCTTTATAAATACATTTGAATAGTTGATTGGTACCTGTTTGATGGCCTGCCACTTGGGGGCGTTGTCCTGGCTGATGAGGCTATCAGCCACAGTGATAAAGGTGTGGCTGAGTTCCCCGGCGCTGATGGTGGCAAGGCTGTCGTTGCCTTCCGCGGCCGTGTCTGTGGGCACGTCTGCAGCCCGCGCTAGCAGCTGGACCATGGACAGCATGTCCCCAGGCTGCAGCCCCTCCCTGGTGTCCTCCAGGGCCTGCCTGGACATGTTGAGCAGACTGGACGCCTGACCCCAGCTCATCTGGATCCCTGGCTGCCCCCCCATCACACCCTCCACGCCCTAATACACACACACAGATAGATGCACGCGGGGACGCACACGCATCCACACATACACAGCAGAGGATGGAGAGGAAATCCAAAACAGGGTTCAAGAATATTGAACTGACAGAACAACGTTTATTGCTGTGTCAAGTTGAGTAGGTTAGAGATAAACCGTAAATGTCCTAATCCAGACAGGCAACCAATGATTTATAGTAATCAGTCTTTACCTGCGTTCCATTGGAGATCTGCATGAGGTGGTGCATGAAGGGACTAGGATGGGAGCGCTGAGACTCACTCAACTCCTTCATCTTAACATAGCTCTCTGTAAGAAACAGTCGTGTCAAAGACAGTCCCTGGTTCCTCTCTGATGTTTGGTGACGGTAGTTACTAGCATTGTACAAAGTCACAAATATTAATGTTCAGTCAGTTTCCCTAATGTGATGCAAAATGAATTTCACTAGTCTGTTCAGAAATAGACAACTTATGGGTGTACAGTAAAGAGCCATGTTCGTTACAGTATGTAAGTAATGGTCTGGTCATAGGTCGTGGCAGTCTAGGTAGTGGTTGACTCACCCCTGCTGGTCCTGCAGATGAAGGGCAGTGTGGTGGAGCAGTCTGCAGAGTCATACAGGGGGAGCTGTTGGCTAGACCAGCCCTCCAGAGTCCTGCAGCCCTGCATCTCCCTCTGCCTGTGGACCGCTGCTCACACACACACACACACACACACACACACACACACACACACACACACACACACACATGCACGCAAGCACACACACACACACACATACACACACACACACACACATACACACACACACACATTTTGTGATTTGTGACACCTCTGCTTAATCAGTAGTCCTCTAAGTTTTTGGTTTAATTCAGCATGCTGTAGCCTAACATAACTTTGTTGAAATCGATAGCAATTTACAAGTGTAATACTATTATACTTTCATATTCAACATATTCAACAACCTTTGAAAACGTAGACAATTCCTTCCAATTGATTTGAGCGTGTTTTTACTGAGAATGTATGCTGGCAAAAAGCCCCTCCATTGTGAGTCAATTCCCTTGTTACACACAGCAATGAAATCCATTATTTTTCATGGCGGTTAAACATTTGATTGGTTTTCACTATTGAGTAGAGCTCCATTCTCTTCGTAAAGCAGACCTCATACTTGCGCGAATTCCCCTCTCTCTGCCCTCCACATGGCCGTTAGCCAGTGAACCACGCTAAACAGTTTCCTCTCCCCCATGTATGTCTCTCAGACAGACATCCTGGATGTGTTAAGGCAGACAGCCACTGGGGTAACTGGCCTCTTTCGAGGTAAATCACCCAGAAGGACTCAAACAACCAACTGATGGGAGACTGGGAACAACCACCACTGCCTCAGTATTGGATGAGTAATAGAAACAGATTGGTCTGGAAGAAGGGCTGTAGGTTTGCCATAGAAAGTCCTATAGAGGACGTACCATAAGATCATTAAAAGGCTATGTAAAAGAATCAAAAGACCAACATTCTGATCAAAACCTGCAGGAGGCAACCCAAATAACGTGAGCTGAATTTTATGTGTGAACAAATCCTTCATAAATGGGAAGTACCTCGATAGGAGCAAGAGACCACAAAGGGGCAGGTGAAACAATATGGCTGACGGTAAGTTATGGCAAAGATTCAACTAAGTTGACAAACCTGGAATCAACAGATCAACCAATAGAAAAGAGCTGATCAGATTATAGCTAGATTTTATGTAGGGGTATCTCAATGCTGTGTGACTGTAGGTGGAGTCTCACCTGGGCAGAACAGCATGGCTGGCACCTCTCTGACCACTGGGTGACGGGTCATATTATCTATACTCCAGGTAAAGATAGCATCCTGGGTCAATGATGAGCAGCCATTCAGGGCATGGAACTGCCTCTGCTCCAAGGCTGTGTCCCAGACATTCAGATCTGTGATATTCCCTACAAAGGGCTCGGTGAAGTTCCCTCCAAACGAGTCCTGATCCTGCCCCAGGATAAGTATGCCATCTCCATGTATGTCCCTGGGGGTGTCAGACCCGGAGCCCATGTCCCCCCTCTCCCCGTCCACATAGATGGCCCATTGGCCGTCAGTCTTGCGCCAGGTGACACAGAGGTGGTGCCAGGCGCCATCGTTGGGGAAGGATGCCTTGTAGGGGCGGTGCTGCCCATGAACAATGAGCGCCAGCAGGATGCGTCCTGCCCCGTCCAACTGCCCGCGCAGCTGGAACTCGTTGGTGAAGACGGCCGCGGCGTAGGAGTACATGGTGGACACCTGGTACCACTGGGGGTCCCACTGCACGCGGACACACACGCTCACAGCTGGCAGGGCCGGGAATGTCATGTTGACACGGCCGTAGCCCTCCTGGGAGTCCCTGGGGAAGTTCAGGGCTTGGAACAACACATCTGAACAGGTAGAGACAGGAGGGGATCACTTTCAATGCTAACCCTAACCATAAGCCTAACCCACAACACCCAAGTACAGATCATCATGCAATATGGCATCAGGACATACAGATGTAAGATCTTAATTTGAGCCAGTTTTCTACAGCAGGAAAACAATCCTGCAGCAATTGGAAATGTGAATTATTATGTGGATTATAATTAATGGACATTTTTGTAGGGGTTGATACATTTTTCCATTAGGGCAAATCTGAAATTTCAAAGTGGAAATGACAAACTTTAGTAGCCTTTTTAAAAATCAAATACACTACAAGTTTGTGTTTCCTGCTGTGAAGGACAATTATCAGCAACAAAAGAGTGATCAAATTATGATCCTACATCTGTAGGTGTTTAAGTTGCTAAACTCACACTGTTTGGCAAGGGCCAGAGACCTGCTGATTGGCCTGTTGGGGTCTCTCACCCACATGGGTCCTTGCAGGCCTGCCTGCCTGATGAGCTCCAGGGTTCCCTCCTCGTCTACAGGCTGGCCCAGGGTGGTGAGGGAGCTGAACTGGCCCCTGCAGAAGCTCCCTGCCTGGGAGAGGGCCAGGGACACATTGACCAGCTGGAACACCCAGTCTGATGTTTGATGGACCAGGCGCATACTGCTGCCCCCTGTCAATATGACACCAGGAACACACAACCACAAATAGGCATGGATCAGTCCACATGTGGATATTATACTTTACAGGAACACTTCTGTCATCTCTTTGAGCAAATCTCTATGGAAACAACATGGAATAGCCTTGGCATACAAAAGAGTTTCAAGCATTGTGCATCAGATTGTGATTGGCAGTTCCAGAACTCACCATCTGAGCCCCTCTCTCCTCTGTCTAGCCCTGGCTGAGTTGGCTCACATTCACACAGCACCTACCATAGAGGAAACATTTACTTTGCTTTATTCTGTTGGCTATGGCATAGACATGTAATATCCTTGATGTGTACTTATCTAATAATCTCAAAATAGAAACAAACAGAATAATCAGTCAAATGAATAGCTGTGTTAAGCCTTTGAAACGTATCAGGTCTACCAACAAAAGCATGAATTTCTCAAAAAGAACACTGAAAATGGTGAACTTGTTTCTCTCTCCAGTTGATTTCCTAGTTTACATAAGAAAGGAATAGACATTACCACTATGCAACAGAGCAGAACCAGAGTCAGCAGGGTTCCAGTCATCTCTACTTCTCTATGTTCCACAGCTGGAAGAAAACACAATGCTTAACTGGCCTCTGCCTTTCAGGGAACATTTAGGTTTACTTCAATGGATCATACTGTTGTCTCTTTTCAAAGACAAATTCAGCTCTGTTCAACAATAAAATGTCTAGCAAAGCGCAAACACATACCGTGGGTTAAACAATATTTGAAAGATGATAGATACCATACTATATTTTTGGTATATTTCTAAGAGAACTATGTCAAATAAAATAGCTGTATGCTACTCCTTATCTAACACATATTAACGGTACCTCAGACCCAGACTGCAACATGTGATGAGTAACTGGGCTTACTGTAGACTCAGGCTGCTCCCGCTCCAGGTCTTACTGCTCAGTGTTACTCCAAGGCTGCTGTAACTCTCCTTAAGTCCTGATGACCTCTACTCCCATGTACTGTGTGTCCTCTGACATATGCCCAGTCCATTCATTCAGTGTCCAGCTCCAGTCTTCAGCATGTGCTGGCTAACTGGCCTCTGTGGAGAAGCCACTGCCATACATGGTGAGGAGCGTCTGTCTGTTGCTGCCAGCCAGGAGGGACAAAATCACAGCCTTTCTGTCCAACAGTCCACCTCTGCCTCCAGCCAGCCTTCTCCCCCCTCTCCCTCCACCTTCCTCAGCACCCATGAATCAGAAGCACACTTTGTCATGCAAATAGGGCCATAAAAAAAGATCTCTACTAACGCAAGCAGTGTCAAGCGTTTGGCACAGAGAGTTCATCAAGACCAGCAGGGTGGCAGACATTTCAGCACCCCTCCTATTAATGTCTTCTACTGCTGCTGAGTTCCTTTAAGTTGACTGTATACATACGGTATCAGTACATTAGTCAAGGAGATGCCATTTCACTACAGATGATAATAAATGCAACCAAAGTAAATGATCTATTTCAGGTAGTTTATTCCATATGTAGAACATACTTACACATACTTTCTTCTTAGATGTACATAGTGTACAGTATAGATTTGTACACATTTACAGCGAGTATACTGCATACCTGCACTGTATATTAAATTAACAAAATAGTATGGACTGTCTGTTCGGGAGGATCGCACACACACACACACACACACACACACACACACACACGCGCGCGCGCGCGTGCGTGAGTGGAAGACAAAGAGCTGCATTATTTATTCCCCCGCGCTCCAACTAACCCACACTCTGAAAGCCACACCACAGACCCAGATCCACAAAGCCTGTTGCTGCTGCATCAAGATGGCCAACTCTCCCCTCCCTTTATCTGCTACATGAACAGAAGCCCGGCTGTCTCCCCTCATCCAGACCATACACACTGGTTTGACCACATAACCATCTTTTGCAAGTTTGCATTTGGAACAATTTAAATGGATGCATGTCTCTCAGATGTATTGAAGGGTTGAAGATGTGCAACAGGCTACGTCTTGAACCTTCAGATTGTTTCAAATTCCTCAGTTCATTGCAGAAAATCTATTGTCTGCATTGCCTATTAATCATCTCAACAGGCTTTATGAAGAGTATAAATTAGGTTCTAAGCACGTGTCTCTGTCCACCTTCTGTGTAAACAGTATAAGCCCAGTGTTGCTGACTCAGTGCAGTAAAACACATTAGAGGTTGATGCATAAAACGTAACTACCACCTGTAATGGGTATATGGGTATAGTTGGGTATAGTGGGTATAGTTGTTTCCTCTGCTTCAGGATGGCAGCAAAGGACACACAAGCAAATACTTGAAACTCATGATGATGTTTACTGGAGTATTGACGGCTCCTGTCATTTGACTTTTCAAAAGGAGTTGTGCGTTTAACATGGGGGTTGAAGTTTATGAATCAAGGGATTTGTCTTGTGTGTTGGTGTGAAAGGGGCATGAATTCAGGAAAGGTCTCTGTATTGCATAGGACATTTTAAATCCCCATTCAAAAACATATTGATTTATGGTTTAATTAACTAACTGACAACACTCCGGGTTGCAATCCATCTTGCAATCCTTATTAAACAAACTAGTTATTGTCAGGGATTTCTGCCCTAAGTTCATACAAGAGACCACAGGAAACTTATTTGATCAGAGGTTAGTTTGTTTAATAAGGATTGCAACCCGGAGTTTACACTTACAGTAATTTTCAAGTAACACACTCAGTTCAAAAGATGGTGTTTTCCCTTTTTATCCCCTACTGAGGTTCACCCCGCCCAGGGTGATGTCCCTTAACCTTAATACCATATCAGCTCATAATTAATAGTTGCTAATACAATGATGTTCCTGCTAGGCGGAGTTCAGCGTATGGTTATTTGCAGTTAGTTTCCCAATCCTGTCTCCTATTGCTATCATGTGCTAGCAGAAGTAAAACTGGAACACAGTATCAACAGGAACTGAAAGTATAGTTTTAACAAACAGGCACTCTCAGGATCAGAGTTCAACCTCTCCATTCAATAGGGCATGCTGAGAATAGTGTCAACATCTTAAGTACACAACTTCTTTACCCATGTCATACAGTTATTAACATACTAAGAACATACTCAAATCAATCGGTCAGTTTTCAAAAATCTTTCAGTACCCAAATCATAATCAAAACCCAATGAATTATCCAACCCAAAATTAGAACGACAATGCTTCGGTGATTGGTCCTAGTACTCAATGTTAAAAACCCTCAACATAGCACATCGACACTGGCAGAATGTATGTTTATATTAATATACAGCATAATTATCCATAATTATAGTATTCACTTTTATCATGATTATAACCACAGATCAGTATCCCAATGCATCCTTAATCAAAATGATTAAATTTAGCAGTGTGTTAGACCTCTACAATCAACTTGATACCCCAAATTGAAGGCAAGCCTAGGTCAATTTTGGGCACAGTTGACCCCCCCCCCCCCCCCCCCCCCCCCCCCCCCCCCCCCCCCCCCCACCTTTCAGGCAGGCACTCAATCTTCTGGTGTCTCTTCATAGTCTTCTATAGATAGCTTCATAGTGCAAGTGGATGGCCCATGATAATGTCCCAATTTCAATGTCTCACCCTAGTCAACCAGCATACCAGCAACATGAGGGAAGTTTTGGAATGGCACTCTCTCCATGCCTACTCCACGTGTACTCATGTCGCACTCCTGAGAGAAAAGGCATGCGAGAAAAGCAGTTGATAGCTTTGATTGGATGCTGTACACCGGTTGCTGGCTCGGACTCAGGTCTCTCGGTAGAAGTGATGCGGACAGCGCCGAATTGAACGCCTTTGTTGCTCTTCTTCAGTCAGTTACAGGGGGTTTTGAGGTTCACACCGTTCTCGTGGACAAATGATTCCTTCCATGCATTAAGACAACGACTGCAGTCACCCTCATGATAACCTCAAGAGAGGACAGATCAGAAACACAGTTTAGTTCAGTTCATTTCTGATTCAGGAAATCCAGACAAGCATTGACAATATGACCATTAGTACTTTCACCAATTACTCTTAACACAAATCTCTAAACATATGTCAAAGAGAATTACAACCCAATCTGTTGGCTTATACCCCCCATCACACTGTCAACTTCACCGCAGAGTCACAGGATCAGGAAGTTAGACCTCTAACCCCTCTAACCCAGCAGACCCAATCTGGTGAGATTTGGTATCGAAACAGAACAGAACAAGCAACACGACAGTACACTCCTTCATCGATCACTCGATACACTCCTACATATCACTATTCCCCCATTTTTGACACAAGACTCACAATGTGAGGAATGTGTTAAAATAACAAAACACCACTACTGGTTAAAAATGAAACAAAACTATTTCAAATAATAAAATCGAATTAGAATCACTACCCATAATAACTGCATAAAGAAAGAAATTGTACCCATACAGTCATAGGAAAACAGACTGAAGACAGCCTACCCTTATTCAAATGCAACACCCTCTTCTTCCCGTTGTTCCGAATCACAAATATGGCCTTGACCTATAAACTTCATCATCATTTTCAGTATTATCAACCTTGAAATCAGTATTTATTATAGAATTCCTTTCACAACACTAATCAATCTTCAGCTATTCACTTCAGTCCATCTTATCCTTAATGTGATTTGGGCTTACTGCAGGGCTTTCTGAAAAGGTACTGGGATTGAGACGTAGGGTGACAGCGGGACAGCGTGACAGCCATGTTGAGGAGTGGGAGGAGTATGTGGTGTGTCGGTCCAAGGGACGAGATGTGGAATGCAGTGGAGACATGACTACCCAAACAGGTATTTCAACTACAGTGCAATGAATCACAGAGCAATGAAAGCAGTGCTGGTCAACACATGTGGAGGAGGCACCACAACATTGTCAAGGGGCTCCCAGAGAACAGCAGCAGCAAGGAGGTAAAAGTCTGGCTGAAAAAGCACCTATTTAACAGCTGCATGTTCATGGTAAAGAAAGAGGCCAGGACTTTGGGGGAGGCTCTGACCTACTACATAACTGTGTGTCCTGGTCCTGATCCTATCCACACAAACAGAAGTAGATTAGCTACGATTAGTATGTCAGATCATAACTGTCATTGTAGATATGGGGAAGAGAGTGTCAATGGCTTGCTGACATGAGAAGGTCTGAAAATGGTATTGCTGTTTTTGGGATACTGCAAACGGCAAGTACATGATGACTGCAGTGTTAAACCACTGGAGAAATATCTCTGAGTGTGCAAAAATAGTGCGGAGTGTTTGTAAACTGGTTGCGTTGGGCTCACTGTAAACGCCTGTGTGTTCAGACGCCTTGTTTGGCCACAATGGATTTTTCCTCAGAGCAGCCTTGTTTCACCCAAAGTCAACACTCCCTAACAAAAAAAAACTTAACAAATTTGCAGTTTTCAAATGTTAAGCTTAAATTTCACACATGAAACTGTATTTTCACGTGTGTTACATTTAGAGTTCACATGTTAACACCACCTCTTCTCATGTGAGAAGAAAAACACGTTTTCACTTTCACACGTGGAATTGCAAGTTCACACGTGAAAGTAATTTACATGTGAAAATCTAATTTGCAGTTTTACATGTAAGAATATGGAATTGCAAGTTTCCATGTACTGTGGTGGTGAAATAGTGTTATTCTCATCACATGTGAAAAGGTGGCGCTAACATGTTGCAGTAGCAATATTTCCACATGTGGAATTGCAAATTCTGTAATGCCATAATGTAAAAAGGTAACTTAGTCTACCTGAGTATAATAATGTTGTGCACTTGAGTGAGGACCCAAAAGCGATTTAACAAAAACAGAGTCCTTTAATGTAAAAAATGGCAAAATAGACAACCCTCAGAGAGGGCGACAAATGAAACAGAAAGTCCTTCTGATATTTACTAAAGAGTCCCCTTCTTAGCAGCAGAGGAGAATAGCTGGGTTGCGGCGAGGTAGTTAGAGGAGATGAGGAACAGCTGGAGGAGGAGAGAAAGAGAAGGTAGCCTAATACGACCAGCAGAGGGAGACAGAGTGAAGAGAAAGAACAGGAACAAGACATAATATGACAAGACATGACAGTACCCCCCCACTCACCGAGCGCCTCCTGGCGCATTCGAGGAGGAAACCTGGCGGCAACGGAGGAAATCATCGATCAGCGAACGGTCCAGCACGTCCCGAGAGGGAACCCAACTCCTTTCCTCAGGACCGTACCCCTCCCAATCTACTAGGTACTGATGACCACGGCCCCGAGGACGCATGTCCAAAATCTTACGGACCCTGTAGATAGGTGTGCCCTCGACAAGGATGGGGGGGGGGGGGGGGGGGGGGAGAGGAGCGGGGGCGCGAAGAACGGGCTTAACACAGGAGACATGGAAGACCGGGTGGACGCGACGAAGATATCGCGGGAGAAGAAGTCGCCCTGCGACAGGATTAATGATCTGAGAAATACGGAACGGACCAATGAACCGCGGGGTCAACTTGCGAGAAGCTGTCTTAAGGGGAAGGTTGAGTGGAGAGCCATACTCTCTGACCGCGACAATATCTAGGACTCTTAGTTCTACGCTTATTAGCGGCTCTCAGTCTGCGCCCTATAACGGCAAAGTGCAGACCTGACCCTCTTCCAAGTGCGCTCACAACGTTGGACAAAAGCCTGAGCGGAGGGGACGCAGGACTCGGCGAGCTGAGACGAGAACAGTGGAGGCTGGTACCCGAGGCTACTCTGAAAAGGAGATAGACCGGTCGCAGACGAAGGAAGCGAGTTGTGGGCGTATTCTGCCCAGGGGAGCTGTTCTGACCAAGACGCAGGGTTACGAAAAGAAAGACTGCGTAAGATGCGACCAATAGTCTGATTGGCCCGTTCTGCTTGACCGTTAGACTGAGGGTGAAAGCCGGAAGAGAGACTGACGGAAGCTCCAATCAATCGGCAAAACTCCCTCCAAAATTGAGACGTGAATTGCGGACCCCTGTCCGAAACGACGTCTGACGGAAGGCCATGAATTCTGAAAACATTCTCGATGATGATTTGTGCCGTTTCTTTAGCAGAAGGGAGCTTAGCGAGGGGAATAAAATGAGCCGCCTTAGAGAACCTATCGACAACCGTAAGAATAACAGTCTTCCCCGCTGACGAAGGCAGTCCGGTGATAAAATCTAAGGCGATGTGAGACCACGGTCGAGAGGGAATGGGAAGACGGCCGGCAGGAGGGGAGTTACCGGACTTAGTCTGCGCGCAGACCGAACAAGCAGCCACGAAACGACGCGTGTCACGCTCCCAAGTGGGCCACCAAAAACGCTGGCGAATGGAAGCAAGCGTACCCCGAACGCCGGGGTGGCCGGCTAACTTGGCAGAGTGAGCCCACTGAAGAACGGCCAGACGAGTAGGAACGGGAACGAAAAGAAGGTTCCTAGGACAAACGCCCGGCGACGGAGTGTGAGTGAGTGCTTGCTTTACCTGCCTCTCAATTCCCCAGACAGTCAACCCGACAACACGCCCCTCAGGGAGAATCCCCTCGGGGGCGGTGGAGACTACTGAAGAACTGAAGAGACGAGATAAAGCATCAGGCTTGGTGTTCTTAGAGCCCGGACGATAAGAAATTACAAACTCGAAACGAGCGAAAAACAGCGCCCAACGAGCCTGACGCGCATTAAGTCGTTTGGCAGAACGGATGTACTCAAGGTTCCTATGGTCAGTCCAAACGACAAAAGGAACGGTCGCCCCCTCCAACCACTGTCGCCATTCGCCTAGGGCTAAGCGGATGGTGAGCAGTTCGCGGTTTCCCACATCATAGTTACGTTCCGACGGCGACAGGCGATGAGAAAAATACGCGCAAAGGTGGACCTTGTCGTCAGAGAGGGAGCGCTGAGAAAGAATGGCTCCCACGCCCACCTCTGACGCGTCAACCTCGACAACGAACTGTCTAGAGACGTCAGGTGTAACAAGGATAGGTGCGGATGTAAAGCGATTCTTGAGAAGATCAAAAGCTCCCTGGGCGGAATCGGACCACTTAAAGCACGTCTTGACAGAAGTAAGGGCTGTGAGGGGAGCTGCCACCTGACCGAAATTACGGATGAAACGACGATAGAAATTCTCGAAGCCGAGGAAGCGCTGCAGCTCGACGCGTGACTTAGGAACGGGCCAATCAATGACAGCTTGGACCTTTGCGGGATCCATCTTAATGCCTTCAGCGGAAATAACAGAACCGAGAAATGTGACGGAGGAGGCATGAAAAGTGCACTTCTCAGCCTTCACATAAAGACAATTCTCTAAAAGGCGCTGGAGGACACGTCGAACGTGCTGAACATGAATCTGGAGTGACGGTGAAAAAAAAATCAGGATATCGTCAAGGTAGACGAAAACAAAGATGTTCAGCATGTCTCTCAGGACGTCATTAACTAATGCCTGAAAGACAGCTGGAGCGTTTGCGAGGCCGAAAGGAAGAACCCGGTATTCAAAGTGCCCTAACGGAGTGTTAAACGCCGTTTTCCACTCGTCCCCCTCCCTGACGCGCACGAGATGGTAAGCGTTACGAAGGTCCAACTTAGTGAAAAACCTGGCTCCCTGCAGGATCTCGAAGGCTGAAGACATAAGAGGAAGCGGATAACGATTCTTAACTGTTATGTCATTCAGCCCTCGATAATCTATGCAGGGGCGCAGGGACCCGTCCTTCTTCTTAACAAAAGAAAACTCCGCTCCGGCGGGAGAGGAGGAGGGGACTATGGTACCGGCGTCGAGAGCTACAGACAAATAATCTTCGAGAGCCTTACGTTCGGGAGCCGACAGAGAGTATAGTCTACCCCGGGGGGGGGGGGGGGGGGGGGTGGTTCCTGGAAGGAGATCAATACTACAATCATACGACCGGTGCGGAGGAAGAGAGGTGGCCCTGGACCGACTGAACACCGTGCGCAGATCGTGATATTCCTCCGGCACCCTCGTCAAATCACCAGGCTCCTCCTGTGAAGAAGAGAAAGAGGAAACAGGAGGGATAGCAGACATTAAACATTTCACATGACAAGAGACGTTCCAGGAGAGGATAGAATTACTAGACCAATTAATAGAAGGATTATGACAAACTAGCCAGGGATGACCCAAAACAACAGGTGTAAAAGGTGAACGAAAAATTAAAAAAGAAATGGTTTCGCTATGATTACCAGAGACAGTGAGGGTTAAAGGTAGCGTTTCACGCTGAATCCCGGGGAGAGGACTCCCATCCAGAGCGAACAAGGCCGTGGGCTCCTTTAACTGTCTGAGAGGAAGGTCTCGTCCATAAAGCAGCCCTCCGCCCCAGAGTCTATCAAGGCGCTGCAGGAAGCTGACGAACCGGTCCAGCGTAGATGGGCCGACAAGGTAGTGCAGGATCTTGAAGGAGAGACCAGAGTAGTAGCGCTCACCAGTAGCCCTCCTCTTACTGATGAGCTCTGGCTTTTACTGGACATGAAGTGACAAAATGACCAGCGGAACTGCAACAGAGACAGAGGCGGTTGGTGATTCTCCGTTCTCTCTCCTTAGTCGAGATGCGGATACCCCCCAGCTGCATAGGCTCAGCACCCGAGCCGGCGGAGGAAGATGGTAGTGATGCGGAGAGGGGGGCAACGGAGAACGCGAGCTCCTTTCCCCGAGCTCGGTGACGAAGATCAACCCGTCGCTCTATGCGAATAGCGAGTTCAATCAAGGAATCCACGCTGGAGGGAACCTCCCGGGAGAGAATCTCATCCTTTACCTCAGCGCGGAGACCCTCCAGAAAACGAGCGAGCAAAGCTGGCTCGTTCCAGTCACTGGAGGCAGCAAGAGTGCGAAACTCAATAGAGTAATCTGTTATGGATCGATTACCTTGACATAGGGAAGCCAGGACCCTGGAAGCTTCCTCCCCAAAAACAGAACGATCAAAAACCCATATCATCTCCTCCTTAAAGTCCTGATACTGGTTAGTACACTCAGCCCTCACCTCCCAGATAGCCATGCCCCACTCACGAGCCCGTCCAGTAAGGAGAGATATGACGTAGGCGATACGAGCTGTGCTCCTGGAGTAAGTGTTGGGCTGGAGAGAAAACACAATATCACACTGGGTGAGGAACGAGCGGCATTCAGTGGCCTCCCCAGAGTAACACGGCGGGTTATTGATTCTGGGCTCCGGAGATTCGGAAGCCCTGGAAGTGGCCGGTGGATCGAGGCGGAGATGGTGAACCTGTCTTGTGAGGTCGGAGACTTGGGCGGTCAGGGTCTCAACGGCATGTCGAGCAACAGACAATTCCTGCTCGTGTCTGCCTAGCATCGCTCCCTGGATCTCGACGGCTGAGTGGAAAGGATCCGAAATCGCTGGGTCCATTCTTGGTCAGATTCTTCTGTTGTGCACTTGAGTGAGGACCCAAAAGCGATTTAACAAAAACAGAGTCCTTTAATGTAAAAAATGGCAAAATAGACAACCCTCAGAGAGGGCGACAAATGAAACAGAAAGTCCTTCTGATATTTACTAAAGAGTCCCCTTCTTAGCAGCAGAGGAGAATAGCTGGGTTGCGGCGACAGACTGCTGGTCTCTCTGGGTAGGCGCGGGTCGTAGCGGACAGAGGTACCTGATCACACGTAGCATCAGAAGAACAGGCAGATTCCAACAGGATGGGACAAGGGTGAAGCAAACAAGACGATAGTTTGGTTCCGGCATGAGAAACTCAAACGAGAATCTGACAAGGAAAGAAGCAGGAACAGAGAGAGAAATAGAGACCTAATCAGAGGGAAAAAGGGAACAGGTGGGAAAAGGGTGAACGAGGTAGTTAGAGGAGATGAGGAACAGCTGGAGGAGGAGAGAAAGAGAAGGTAGCCTAATACGACCAGCAGAGGGAGACAGAGTGAAGAGAAAGAACAGGAACAAGACATAATATGACAAGACATGACAAATAATTAATGTGTTTGAAAAACATTTCTGAGCCATCCACTCAGAGTGGTACTGCTGCTGGCTCACGCCTCTGTTGGTCAGTGGCCGTTTGAAGGAAACCAGTGAAAAGAACAGAGAAGCTAGCGCTCAATGTCTCCATCTTTATCTTTTTGAACATGGTCAAATTAGGGCTGTCAGAGTTAATCAAGTTAACTCAAGTTCAATTTTTTGGTGTGTTGCATTGTCTGAAAGCGTTCAAAATTGCAATATTCTTGTAAATGCTTTTTGAATAAAAAATCTTAAATTACAGCTCAATTTGAGCAAATTCTGAATTTACGATTAATTGTGTTTAATCACAGCAAATCCTGCAATAAATATATATATATATTTTGACAGGACTAGTTGACATTAAAATGTGAAAATGCACGTGAAAGTTTAGCAGACATGAGTCTGTCATGAGTCTGTCATGGTTGCTCATGGTCACGTGATGAGGTAGCCCCGCTTGCGACTTCAAAATTAGTGTTGGCCCTCTTGGTCAAATGGTCAACACGTTAGCTTCTCCTGTGGGAGAATCCCTGCAGTTACAAAAGCACACGTATGAAAAAAGTATGTGAAACATCATAAGTGTCTGAAAACCATGTGTCTGACTCGTGAAAATGTCACAAGTAACATTTTTCACAGCATTTGTTCAAACGCGCAAGTATGTGTCCGAAAACCACAAACGTTCTTTTCACGTGATTTTGTCATGTGTTTTTTTTGTAAGGGCTGCTCTACTCAGATGGACAGAGTGAGAGAGGGATAGAGGGGGCTATGTTTCTTTGTTCTACACAGTCAAGAAGTCCATCTTTTACGAATGTGACTGAATCACATAAAACATTTACAGTCATTAACAAGACATCCATGTACTGTAAAACGAATAAAGTACAACATTTAGGCTTCTGAACTTCCTGACTATGGTCACACCTTCTTTAGCTTGGTGTCAACAAATATCCATGGTAAAGCAGTCAACAGCTTAAATTAATCAACATTTGGCCATGATGTCATACAAATACAAAAGAGCCCAGGAGTAATTGAGCCCCCCTTTCACCCTCTTTTCTCTCCCCTTTCCTCCACTGTAACTTTGTGGCCTTTGCCAAGCAGTGTATTTCCATGACAACCTGGGGGTTGTAAGAACGGCATGGAAACGTCAAACACTTGCCTCGGCGGGCTCACATCAGAGGAGACAAAGGGCCAGTGAGCTACATGTGGGGAGTGGATGAACACTTTTCCCAGAAGCACCAGACCACTGAAGGCTGCCCATACACCCTGGGATACTAACACCCCCATAGAATTTATCTTGTTCAACAACAAGATTCTACACTATATACAGTATATAAACATAGGTGGACACCCCTTCAAATTAATTGATTTGGCTATTTCAGCCACACCCGTTGCTGACAGGTGTATGAAATCGAGCACACAGCCATGCAATCTACATTCACAAACATTGCCTTACTGAAGAGCTCAGTCACTTTCAACGTGGCACTGTCATAGGATGCCACATTTCTGCCCTGCTAGAGCTGCCCCGGTCAACTGTAAGTGCTGTTATTGTGAATTGGAAACTTCTAGGAGCAACAACGGCTCAACTGAGAAGTGGTAGGCCACAAAAGCTCACATAACGGGACCACGAGTGCTGAAACGTGTGGCGTGTAAAAATCGTCTGTCCTCATTTGCAACACTCACTACTGAGTTCCAAACTGCCTTTGGAAGGCACGTCAACACAATAATTGTTTGTCGGGAGTTTCATGAAATGGGTTTCCATGGCCGAGCAGCTGCACACAAGCCTAAGATCACCATGCGCCATGACAAGTGTCGGCTGGAGTGGTGTAAAGTTTTCCACCATTGGACTCTGGAGCAGTGGAAAAGCGTTCTCTGGAGTGATGAATTACGCTTCACCATCTGGCAGTTCAATGGACAAATCTGGGTTTGGCAGATGCCAGGGGAATGCTACCTGTCCGAATGCATAGTGCCAACTGCATAGTTTGGTGGAGGAAGAATAACGCTCTGGGTTTTTTTTTTTTATGGTTCAGACTAGGCACCTTAGTTCCAGTGATGGGAAATCTGAACGCTACAGCATACAATGAATGACATGCCAGACGATTCTGTGCTTCCAACTTTGTGGCAACAGTTTGGGGAAGGCTCTTTCCTGTTTGAGCATGACAATGCCCCCGTGCACAATTCGAAGTCCATGCAGTTTGTCGAGATCGGTGTGGAAGACCTTAACTGGCCTACACAGAGCCCTGACCTCAACCCCATCAAACACCTTTGGGATGAATTGGAACGTCGACTGCGGCCCAGGCCTAATCGTCCAACATCAATGCCCAACCTCACTAATGCTCTTGTGGCAGAATGAAGCAAGTCCTCGCAGCAATGTTCAAACATCAAGTGGAAAGCCTTCCCAGAAGAGTGGAGGCTGTTATAGCAGCAAGGGGGGAACCAACTCCATATTAATGCACATGATTTTGGAATGAGACGTTTGACGAGCAGGCATCCACATACTTTTGGTCATGTAGTGTATATGATGATGCTGAATGCTAATCCTTAAGCAATCTGGAGTTGCAGCAAAGTGTCATATGACTACAGTGTAAAATGGGCAACAATGTTTTGAGAGTTGAGGGGATACCTGCACAGTTCTGCTATGCCACTCCATTACAGAGTGATCATTACTACACTGTACTTTGCTCAGTAATGTCTGACTCTGGACTGAACACATGTAACTATCCAGAGTCCTGTGAATTCTCTACAAAGCAAATTGTACTCATATCGGCTAATTCTAATGTGGCAAGACTCATAATTTACTCAAATGTTGTCAACATCGGGCCAGTGCTGTCTGTGATATCGCATGTGACTTACGTACGAACGAGCGGACGGACAGAGACAGATCCACAGTCCCTTACCCGATTTCCTCGTGGGCACAACAAAGACTATGTGAGTCCTCTGACAGACAAGGCTAACCTGTAGTCAGATTAAGAGATGATTCAAAGAGATAAAAATAATATTAGAATACACTCATAGATTCGATTTTATGGAATTATTAAAAGGGCAGGGGGTAAATCTGTAAATCTGGGGTTCAGAAAATGGCGGAATGTAGCATCGTAAACAAACATTCCTGCCTTGCCGGCCATTCGGTGCATGTTTGTCTGGCCTAATCTGGCCAGAGCAGATAATGTTTATGACCGCCCCTTGAACCATCAATCAGCACCTCTGCTGGGGAAAGGGTCACACCGTCGCCACGGAGACCGCCTTTAAAAGCAGCACCATAAATGTTGTAGGGCCGTTAGGACAATAGAAAAGACAGAAGAGGAGAGCGACCGAGCGAGAGAAAAAAGAGACCGAGATGGTCTGATGCAGTCACAGCAGAGTGCAGTCTAACATTAGCTGTTAGCTGTATGTCAGAGCACTGTGCCACTGCCAGGTCTGCGTCTGACCTTAGATACCCCATATACATCCTAAAACCACCCCCATATACATCCTAAAACCACCTCCATATACATCCTAAAACCACCCCCATATACATCCTAAAACCACCTCCATATACATCCTAAAACCACCCCCATATACATCCTAAAACCACCCCCATATACATCCTAAAACCACCCCCATATACATCCTAAAACCACCTCCATATACATCCTAAAACCACCCCCATATACATCCTAAAACCACCCCCATATACATCCTAAAACCACCCCCATATACATCCTAAAACCACCCCCATATACATCCTAAAACCACCCCCATATACATCCTAAAACCACCCCCATATACATCCTAAAACCACCCCCATATACATCCTAAAACCACCTCCATATACATCCTAAAACCACCCCCATATACATCCTAAAACCACCTCCATATACATCCTAAAACCACCTCCATATACATCCTAAAACCACCTCCATATACATCCTAAAAGCACCCCCATATACATCCTAAAACCACCTCCATATACATCCTAAAACCACCTCCATATACATCCTAAAACCACCTCCATATACATCCTAAAACCACCTCCATATACATCCTAAAACCACCCCCATATACATCCTAAAACCACCCCCATATACATCCTAAAACCACCCCCATATACATCCTAAAACCACCCCCATATACATCCTAAAACCACATCCATATACATCCTAAAACCACCTCCATATACATCCTAAAACCACCTCCATATACATCCTAAAACCACCCCCATATACATCCTAAAACCACCCCCATATACATCCTAAAACCACCCCCATATACATCCTAAAACCACCTCCATATACATCCTAAAACCACCCCTATATACATCCTAAAACCACCCCCATATACATCCTAAAACCACCCCCATATACATCCTAAAACCACCCCCATATACATCCTAAAACCACCCCCATATACATCCTAAAACCACCTCCATATACATCCTAAAACCACCCCCATATACATCCTAAAACCACCCCCATATACATCCTAAAACCACCCCCATATACATCCTAAAACCACCTCTCATTTCAGACCTCTTTCTCACTGAAAAGCACCAATGGATAAAACTGTGCTGGACATCTACTGTAAATTCGCTCTGTCAGTCATAAAGCCTCCCACGTCTGTTGATGGAGTCTACTGTATATTCTAAACTTAAATGTCCATTGTTCAAGTTTAAAACTGAACTCAAATGTCGGTCCTTCAGCAGTTCCTGAAATCAAAGAAATCATTCACATTTTGTGTTGCCAAAGAAAATGGCGAGCTTGTTCTGGTCCTCAGCAACTAATCATCGAGCACCATCTAGCATTGAAACATTATGTTTAGCCACTTCCTCCCCATGACACTTCAATACCAACCAATTATGATCAGGCTTAATTGGATTTCAAGGCGTAACAGGTGACATGCAGATACACAGTAGAGATGTGTGGTGAAGGGTCTGAAGAGAAGAATCAAAAGCCTGTAATCTGTTCCTCTGGATGGTCTCTCTCTCCTTATCCCTATCTGAAGGTGAACTATTGTCTCTTTCAGTCCACATCTATCATAGCCTTGGAGCTCTCTGCTGCTCCAAATGAAAGGCTTTCCATTTTTCCATTGGAAATTGCATTTGTGAAGAAAGTACAATTCCTGCAACGAAGAGGTGACTGTCACTGTGTGGATTCCTGGAGGATAATACGTTGAGTTGCCGTTAGAAAGGACAGATATGTGGATGTTATGTGTGAACGATCCTACTTTTGAGGCACCCCAATCCACCCACTTGAGAAGAAACATATGAAACTGTGGATTTTGGATTTTAGTCAAGTGCAGGTACACCCATCAAATTGTGGGGATCTCTACAGCGGATAATGGAATTGTTTCGGGGCGTTTTAATAAAAATGATAATGCATCTAAAAATGAGAAAATGTGTCACTATAACTGCACCCTCGTTTTGAACTATTCTTCCTATTTATCCAGTTCAGTAATCTCTATTTTCAAATTAACAACATTTTGCTAAATTATTTCTTGTCACTGCAGGCTTGGTGGATTTCAACACATTTTATATGTAAAAAGCATGGTGAGATATAAATGGCGACAAGGATATTACTAAACTCTGAGCTACAGTCCACTCACCCTCAGCGGGCTTTTTTCAAGGGAAATGGAAAATAACATGTGACATTTTCGACGTTAACCAGTGTTTCTGCGTCAACAAGACAACACTCCATCTTAACTCCTCCTCCACATTTACAGGATTGGTTTAACAGTGCAGAAGAGAAACTCCCACGACAGTAGGAAACGCTGCTCAGTAGTTTTTTTTTGTGACTGCTAAATTGGGTTACACTTCACTGCACAGTCACAGAGCATGCCAGCTATTTCCACTGACACACTGACACCAAGTGGCAGGATTCTATATATCCTGCAAGTGACCACAAGACTAGCATCAGCCTCCTACACTACACATGCACAATTCTAATTGAGAAATCCAAGTACACTGATGTGACTGCAATCGGACAGAAATTCCATTACCTTATGAAAGTTATGATTAACTGCACAACTTACTTTTCATCAATATAGAACACTACATGTAACTGCCAAAATAAAGGACACACCAACATAAAGTGTCATAATATGGAGTTGGGCCACCAAGAGCCGGAACAGATGTTTTAGATTTTGGCCACTAGATGGCAGCAGTGTATGTGTAAAGTTTTTAGACTGATTCAATGAACCATTGCATTTCTGTTCAAAATGTTGTATCAAGACTGCCCAAATGTGCCTAATTGGTTTATTAATACATTTTCAAGTTCATAACTGTGCACTCTCCTCAAACAATAGCATGGTATTATTTCACTGTAATAGCTACTGTAAATTGGACAGTACAGTTAGATTAACAAGAATTTAAGTTTTTTGCTCATATCAGATATGTCTATGTCCTGGGAAATTTTCTTGTTACTTACAACCTCATGCTAATCACATTAGCCTACGTTAGTTAAACCATCCTGTGGGCGGGGACCCGATCCCGTAGAGTCTAAGTGAGTTGAGATCTGGGGACTGAGACCAATAAACCATTCAGTGACCACTCGTGCCTTGTGGATGGGGGCATTGTCATGGTATCCAAAACAATGTACATGACCTTAAGCATGATGGGATGTTAATTGCTTAATTAATTAGGGACCCACACCCCTGTGTGGAAACACTTGATTTCAATATACACTACATGGATTCGGTTATTTCAGCCACACCCGTTGCTGACAGGAGTATACAATCAAGCATACAGCCATGCAATCTCCATGGACAAACATTGGCAGTAGAATGGCCTGTACTGAGGAGCTCAGTGACTTTCAACGTGGCACCGTCATAGGATGCCATCTTTCCAACAAGTCAGTTCGTAAGATTTCTGCCCTGCTAGAGTTGCCCCGGTCAACTGTAAGTGCTATTATTGTGAAGTGGAAATGTCTAGGAGCAACAACAGTGGTAGGCCATACAAGCTCACAGAACGGGACCGCAGAGTCCTCGGTTGCAACACTCACTACGAAGTTTCAAACTGCCTCTGGAAGCAACATCAGCACAAGAACTGTTAGTCGGGAGCTTCATGAAATGGGTTTCCATGACCGAGCAGCCGCACACAAGCCTAAGACCACCATGCGCAATGCCAAGCGTCGGCTGGAGAGGTGTAAAGCTCACCGCCATTGGACTCTGGAGCAGTGACAACGCGTTCTCTGGAGTGATGAATCATTCTTCACCATCTGGCAGTCTGATGGACGAATCTGGGTTTGGTGGATGCCAGGAGAACGCTACCAATGCACAGCGCCAACTGTAAAGTTTGGTGGAGGAGGAATAATGGTCTGGGGCTGTTTTTCATGGTTCGGGATAGGCCCATCAGTTCCAGTGAAGGGAAATCTTAACGCTACAGCATACAGTGACATTCTAGACAATTCTGTTCTTCCAACTTTGTTGCAACAGTTTGGGGAAGGCCCTTTCCTGTTTCAGCCTGACCAAGGACCCACATTTATTTAATTAAGCAAGTCAGTTAAGAACAAATTCTTATATGCAATGACGGTCTACACCGACAATGCCCCCGTGCACAAAGCGAGGTCCATACAGAAATGGTTTGTCGAGATCGTTATGGAAGAACTTGACTGGGCTGCACAGAGCCTTAACCTCAACCCCATCAAACACCTTTGTTTTTTTGTTTTGTTTTTTTAACCTTTATTTAACCAGGAAGGGCTCATTGAGATTTAAAATCAATTTTTCAAGAGTGTCCTGGCCAAGATAGGCAGCACCAAGTCATTACAAAAATTACAGACAAACAACATGAAAAGCTACAAGTAATCTAGTAAAAACCATAGAATTCACAAGAGTATAACAAAAAGAAACAGCAAATTAAAAACATTGACAGGTCAACGCCAACGTAAGGCGTTCCAAGACAATGGCGCAGAGTACATCAAAGCCCTTTTACCAAATTCAGTTTGGACATTGAATTGGAACGCCGTCTGCATAAAGGCCTAATCGCCCAACATCAGTGCACTAATGCTCTTGTGGCTGAATGGAAGTCCCTGCAATAATGTTCAAACATCTAATGGAAAACCTTCCCAGAAGAGTTCAGGCTCTTATAGCAGAAAAAGGGGGACCAACTCCAAATTAATGTCCATGATTTTGGGTTGAGATGTTCAACGAGCAGGTGAACACATACAGTGTACTTTGCATCCCTCATCTACTCAAGTGTTTCCTTTATTTCGGCAGATACCTGCATGTGGGCTTCCTTAAAGCCATCTATTCCCAGCGGAAATTCAAAAATGTCCACTAGGTGCTGCTGTTGGGTAAGGACTCAATGCTCAGTGGCACCAGCTTGCGAGTCAATAATGAGTTATTATTGTTCAGACGTCTCATTCACAGACAATTGTTCATCTGGGCCACCGTTCTGTTGATTACTGGAGAGACAGGTTTCCCTGTTCTGGTTTACCTGCTCTGACTTTGTCACCTGCAGTCACAGACTACGGATATGAATGAGATGGGATGGCAACAATTACCTCAGCCAACACTGAAACAGCTGTGCAATTACGGAGAACAGAGGTTTGCACTTAGCCCGCTCATTGCCCCAGCGACGTGGCTCACCTCACGCTGCAACCCACAGCACAGCAGCCATCACAAACAGCTAATTAAGGCCTCATCACACCTGGAGAGTAACATGCGGATCTCAATAGAAGACATGTCAGAATGAGAGATTTCAGTTCTGCAAACCTTGACAGGTTTTATGATGCCAAACATCTACCCCTCATTACTGTATACATTACAGAGGAAATCATATCATCTTAATAGCCCAGGTAAGCAATAGAATATGTACTGAGTGTACAAAACTGCTCTTCCATGACATAGACTGACCAGGTGAATCCAAGTGAAAGCTATGATCCCTTATTGATGTCGTCTTCAATCAGTGTAGATGAAGGGAAGGAGACTGGTTAATTAAAGAATCATTTCAACCTCAAGACAATTGAGACATGGATTGAGACAATTGAGACATGTGTGCCATTCAGAAGGGGAATGGCCAAGACAAAAGATTTAAGTGCCTTTGAACGGGGTATGGTAGTAGGTGCCAGGCGCACCGGTTTGTGGCAAGAACTGCAACGCTGCTGGGTTTTTCACGCTGAGCAGTTTCCCGTGTGTATCAAGAATGGTCCACCACCCAAAGGACATCCAGCCAATTTGACACAACTGTGGGAAGCATTGGAGTCAACATGGGCCAGCATCACCGTGGAACGCTTTTGACACCTTGAGTCCATGCCATGACGAATTGAGGCTGTTCTGAATGTGAAAAAGGGGGAGCAACTCAATATTAGGAATGTGTTCCTAATGTTTTGTATGCTCAGTGCATATACATGATGTACTGTATGTGTGATGTAGGCTCTCTACCGCTCAGTGGCCGGTTCAGGTACAGTATAGTACGTTTGCTATTACATAGGAGCTGATTAGTATGTCCCCACCCTCAGTCACTCTCTGTGTGCCTGATATGAATAAAGCAGAGCAAGTGATTGGCTGTGGTTGACAGGTTATGTGAGCGACGTGTGTGTGTGGCGGAGCTGTGTCGGACAGTGGCGCTGACTATGTTCTGGCTGTGTCTAACAGGGCAGAGGGCCGTCAGTCAGAGGTGTCTGGGGCCTTGTCTGCTCAGTGTGCTGTGACTGAGGTTTATGAGGCACCGTGAGAGGGCTCCACGCCTGACCGACTGGCTGCTCCCCAGAGTCTTGACTTCCGGGAGGATTCACTATGTACAGTACCATAAGCCCTCTGTGTGTGGATATACTGTACATTGAACATGGTCCCAGATCAGTGGGTTAAAGAATGGTTCTGGAAAGTGGCAACACCGAGGCTGTGGGTTTGATTCCCACATGTGCTACACTCTAAATATACTGTCTGGATGGTCCGGATGTGTCAGTGTCTATTGTGGATCAAAGCGTCTGCTGAATGACCGAGTTTCAAAGGCATGAGGTTCCAGTCATCAGTAGAACCACTACAGAGGAAGGAAGGATGGGCAGAGAGCAGCTTCATGAACCTGATGACCTTCACTCTGCCTGGGCTCCTCTCTGACTGCAGGTCATGACAGGGATCAACTCAGAGTATGGAGTGGGCTCACAGCTCAGTCATATATTTCCTGTCCTGAGAAAAAAAGAAATGTCTACAGCTCAGTCTTACTGTGATGATGAATGCAATCATTGTTACAATCAGTGCTGCATGTAAATGTATCCTAATCTAATTGTATAATAGAAGGCATGATACAGTACATGATTACTTTCATGCTATCTTACAGTGTAGCATCCTGTATATTTTCAATGTCATTGTACACAGTAAGACTTAGCTATTTTGTGATGTGGGATGGTTTGTAGTTTTGGCCACTTGGAAAACTGACACACCTGCACTTTTCCCCTCTACAGTATTTCCACTTATACATGTTTCAAATGATTTATAAAACATGGAGGCCATGTAGTATTAGGTGTGTTGCTGATGAGGTAGAGGAAAGGACCCACATGCATTTCCTGTGTCTCTGAGGGCTTCTGAGGAGATTTGCTGCTTACTCAGGAGTGAAAGCATCAAAAAAGTGTTTGTGCTGACAAAGGACAAATGGGATTTTTTTTCTAGCAAACGGTGCAGGATTGTGTCGAGTTGCTCAAAGTGTCAGGGAAAATGTCTCCTGGTCGACACCTCTAATGAAATGTGTGCATGAAATTAGAGCCCGCGTTTGCTCGCTGTGTTTTTGGCTGTGCAAGCTGAGGCAAGAGAGAGAGAAAGTGAAGGGAAAGAGAGACCTAGAGAGGGAGAGAGAGAGAGAGAGGGGGAGAGGGAGAGAAAGAGAGAGGGATGTCTCTTCGCTCTATTGTGTATAAATATATCTTTTGTACCCTGTAAGTAGGAGTAAATTGAATATTCATGAGTAAGTATGAATAAGTGCTCTGTCAGCCAGCAGTGTCACTGATAGATGAGGGGAGGGCCAGGCTGGGGCTCCAATGGCCAGCCAGGCTTCTCCACAGAGGACCAGGGGGTAGGTAGGTAGGTAGGTACAGAGGAGGTTAACTCTGGAGATGGGATAGAGAGGTTAAGTTACTGCAACCCATTCTCCTTGCATACATTTAACTTTAATATAGCTCAGTGAATGGGTACTTGACAGTTTCTAGACTTCCTCTCAATTCGGCTGCAGTCTGCAGGTCTCATGATCAGTGAAGCTGAGAGGACAGGCCAGTGGACCCTGAACTGAAAGGTGTGTTTTTTTCCCAGCCGGTTGGTCTGGAGTCTGAAGGCTCCTCTCATTCCTGTTTTCCGGGCAGTCTGTAGCCCAGAACCTTCTTTAATTCACTCTTACAAGTTCTCACAGTTGCTACTCAATCCCCAGTGCCCTCTCTCTCAGAGTTAAAGGCCGAGCCAGCTGACATAGATACAGCAACGGATCATTTCCACCACAGTCCATCTCAACCTCCCGTATTTTTATATGATAATTTTATTAATGAGGATTTTCTTCGGCCTAGCCTGCACAGCTTGTCTGTACAAGTGCAAATGAGGGATGTTCCAAATGTAAAATGTTCTGTTGAGGGGATCAACGGGCTCCCAGGCCAATACAGAGCGATGTGTTTGACACGCTGGCCCAATGGCTCCAGTTACCAGCCAACCAGACAGTTGCTGGGCCAGATGGCCTCCTCGGGCAGGCAGGGAGGGAGGGAGCACTGGTGCTGAACTCACACAGCCCAGGGGACTGAGAGAAAACGCCAGAGTTATTACATCCAAGACATTGCAGATGGGTCTTGATGCGTCTTGATGCATAGACAAACTGGAGGATTTTGCCAGTCATGTCAAGGGTCTTTGTAAAGTACCATGAGATCGAGTCCAGTAGCGTTTAGCTTGCTCTCACTCCCAGGTGTGGAACTTTGCCAATCCGCCAAACCATCCCTGACTGTCATCCCTAATTTGATATGAGATTAAATACAGTATGATGTCATATACTCATGCAAATCAGATGCTAGAGATCTAGTAAAGTATGCCCAGGAACAGCAGGCATTTTGGAACCCTTTAAAGTGAAGGAAATAGAGTTTCTGTGCTGCTATCAGGTTCCAAAAGAGCAGTCACAGCCCATAATATAGATGGTCCAGTGCTCCCTTCCTGCCTCCACACTGCTCTTTGTTTTCATTCCTGCCTTTTGGTGATAATGTATTGGATACAGGGTGTGTAATGGTCCTCAAGCTCTGCTATACCCACTAACAGGCATTTCTGTCAAACACATCACCATCACCGTGCTCATTGATTTGTGTTGCCTTTAAAACAGGCCGTTTCCTCCACACGAAGCCCTGCCATAATTGGGTCTTTCTTAAATGATTCAAATAAGGCGGTCCGTTTCTCTCTCTCTCCCTCTCCTCCGTTGCTCCAGCCATCACTGTCATCCACGCATATTTCATTACAGATTCAGCAGACTTGATAAAACAGCGGGGGTGCCCCATTCCACACCGCTTAACCAGCCAGCCCTCGTCCAGGCCCCAGACAAAGAAGTGGTCAAGCGAGGCAACAAATCACACCAAATGGAGCATTTGCTCTTTGTGCAGTCTAGTTATGGAAACTGATAGCGGTGTGCAGAATACTGAGTAGGTCTAATAAACGCTGCAGTGAGGATATCCTCTCCTAATTGGATAGAGGAACGGAAGCACACGCGTTCCCCCTTTTTGTAGCTCAAATGAGCTCCATGAAATAGCCTAATAGCATACACACATTGGGAGTCTGCTTTGCTGTCACAGATAAATATGTTCTCTCAGGGCTAATTGCTCTACCGATTCCAGCCCAGGCTCTAGGATCCAGTGACAGGACGCTGTTAGCGCCGGGCCTTCCGATCGCTTGGACTCTGTTGTGTTGAGGATGAGCTGTAATGCTGAAATGCACAGCGCGTTCGGCCATAGCCGTACTACATCAGAGAGAATGGGGAGCTTGATATAACTCCAAACCTACAGTATAAATTCAACAGAGGTTCCTGTTTAGACACTTCTGACAGCTGTCAGGTGGGCATTGACGGATGAACTAACACATGAACAGATAGACAAGAAAATATGATAACATACACTGGGTGTCATAAATTGAAAAAAAAGCCAAGTGCAGCAACACCAAGCAGAGTCCATGATGAGAGACATAATTGAATGAGTGAGGAATGACAGCAGTCGTACCATTACGTTAAAGATTTCTGTCTCATTTAAGGAAAGAAAGATGTGCCAATTCACATCCATCTCATCTCATGTCAGTGCCATTTCCTTGTCTAAAATCCAATGCGTTATTGATATGCATGTGACGTGGGTCCCGTAACTATTGATATGCATGTGACGTGGGTCCCGTAACTATTGATATGCATGTGACGTGGGTCCCGTAACTATTGATATGCATGTGACGTGGGTCCCGTAACTATTGATATGCATGTGACGTGGGTCCCGTAACTATTGATATGCATGTGACGTGGGTCCCGTAACTATTCTATGGAAGTGTCTTTGTCTGGATTGGCCTCGAGTCGTCATGAAATATCCGGACCCCCTGCTGGACACGGATTCCCTCCTGACCGGTGAATAATAGTACGAAGGGCTGCTAAATCATTGAGATGACTGCAATCCTCTGTCCAGTTTGTTCTCCGTTCTCACCAGAGATAATAGATCAATGAAGAAGACATAAGAGCACAGCAACAGGCGTTCTCCACTGGGAGACGAGAACTCAGTCTGCCTGCTAGCTCCTTGAGGGAGCACCACGTCAGGGGGCTTGAGACCTGGGTGCCTGTGGAAAGATGCCTGATTATCAGTGGACCTCATAACCAACCCTGGGTGAGAGAAAAGACACGTTCAGCTGATCCAAATGGTCATGTCATTTGAATGAGTTGATAACTCAGCATGAGAAGGTGGAAGGGGTGGCCTCGCTGTCTTCTTTACTTCGGACGCCGGTGTCAACATCATGGGGAGAGGGAGGGCTTTCTGCTAGTCTGGTACTATTCAGGAAATGACCCAAATATGTGCCAAGGTCATCCCCCGGCTCACTTCATTGGAAGATTAGCCTGGGTGGGGGTGGGGGTGGTGGAAGGGGGACAGGGGTGGGTGTAGTTTAAGAAAAACCCTCAAGAACATTATGATTTATTTAAGTGAGGAGAGATAAATATGAATAATGTATTGGCTATAAGGAACATGAATCTCTTTTGTACTAATTGTCAGGAAGGCTCGCATCCAGTGTCTGAGGGTAGAGGGGCTGCAGGACCCACAGATCACAGGGGTGCGGCTCAAAGCCGGCTGTCCTACAGCCATGGCCATCGAATTGCAAATGAGCTCAAGGAGCCTAATTAATGGAGTGCTAATGAAAGAAGTAGCGTTTTGGTGCTGCCGCCCGCCGCCCGACGAGGAAATAATCTCCTCCCTCCCCCCTCTCTCTTTCTCTCTCTCAGCCGAGATGGCTCGTGCCATTGAAGTTGATTGCAGAACGCATCAATATGTGAACAAAGTTTGGAGGAGAGAGAAGGGGAAAAAAATTTGCATTCATTTGAAGAACAGGCCTGTTATTTATTCTGTAGCTTTTGGCACATTTCTGGTTTTCCGCTCCCAGGAGGAGAGATGGAGTACGATATTTAAGATGTGTGACGGGCGATAATGGCAACTTCTTCAATTCCCTCTCTCTCCCTGTCTCTGTTGTTTGTACTGTAGAGAGGGATGTTGAGGAGAGTAAGGCAGCAGTGAACTGAGAACTTTCTCTTTCTTTCTCTCTGTGTCTCCATCTCTCTGTGCTGCGGTTGGAGGGTGGGGTGTGCGTGGCAGCTAGCAGTACAGATCAGAAGCGCTGCCCCAGATGCGGTGCCCTGCAGTTGTGTCTCCTCTCTTTGAAGCCTCTGTACACCTCTAAACCCAACCCTGGGGCGCTGCCACCGTCTGCAGGGGCCTGGTGCCCCAGCCTTGAAGACGAGGAGCCCCGGACTCTGCCACCGCCACAGGCATTCACTACATACATACACACACACACACACATACGCACACACGCACACACACACGCACACACGCGCACACGTGCACACGCGCACACACGCACACACGCACACACGCACACAATGATTTTTTTGCCCTGTAAGTTTGTGGTTATACCTCACCATCTAGCTATCTGTTCCCCTCTCATGCCTCAGTAACAGTGATGTGGTTATGCTTTACTGGTATCTTATTCAAATGCACCAGGTAGTGTGATCTGAGCTCCGGTTTTTCCTCAGCCTCTCTCCTGCTGTTCTCTCCTGCTGTTTTCCCATGCTGTTCTCCTCTCCTGTGGTTGCCCTGCCATAGGGTTACCATGTCATCAGGCTAGAAGAGACCCCCTGCCCTCTCCTGCTCCTCAGCTCATCTGAAGATGCCCCTAACCCAGATCCTCCGCCCCCCGCCTCCTCCTTCAGGGAACAGGGCTGAGATGGATGACGGGGTACAGCCGAGTCCCCCAGACAGCCTGATTTATGGAGGCCCCTTTCCTCCTAGGCAGAGTGTCGGCACCTGAGGGCCCGCCTGGGGAGTGCTGGGGGATGCCCGCCGTCTCAGGCCTGACGGCCCCCAACTCCCGCTCAGCCGTGATGCCAAGTACCAAACGGCCACTCCAGAACGCTCACCATCCGTCATGTGGGCAGCCAGGGATCTTCCTTAAAGAGATGAAACACAGAGAGCAGGACAAATGAGAGCCGCTCCCGCCCTTTCCTTCCCTAGCTCTGTACCCACAGACGCTGATCTCCACTGCAACACTTCATTATATGAGCTCAGCTATCGTCTATTGTCAGGGGGAAGTTATAAGATACCTCCCTGCTTTTGTTTGAAAGCCCCATACTATCTCTAATAATATGTCACCATCACATGTACACAAAGCTACAGCGGTTGAAAGCTTGTGTGATATTGTATTTTCAGCTGAAAAAAACAGTGCTAATCCAATAGCAGAAGAAAGACTATTGGAACATTGTATGCTACTCTAATATTGTATTGCGTCTACATTGAAATGATATGGTATAGTTATGTGCCACTTCTATAGAACACAGACTGTATTCTAATATTGCATCAAAGGTTTTGTGTTCTGTTGAATTTGAGACAGGACTCAGGATGTCTCAGCTTGTGGTGGACAACATAGAGTTAGGAATAGGATCTCTGTGGCGGACAACACCAGGCTGTCGTAATGACAGGCTGGGACTGGGTAGTAATGTCTTGTCATCAGGACCCACTGTATCCACAGTACAATGTTATTACACTGACTGCTGCTGGTGGTGGGTCCAGCCTGTCTGGCTGGGTTTCAGGACAGTCTGGGAGGACATCTGTTGTCAGGCCAGAACCACACACTAAACACAAGTTTACCACTGAGGGCAATGGAGCCTGCGTAAGTGACTGGGGCAGGAGCCAGAGACTCAGGGCTGGAGGGTTCCACGGGTTAGGGAGGTCCATAATAATTCAGAGTTATAGAGGGGTAGGGGTGAGGGGCAGCAGTTGAAGGGGTTACAAGCCAAGGAAACAGTGCTGCCATCAGCCAATTGTCTCCTGTGGCCTCAGGCATACAAAGGAAATGAAACTATTACTATACAATATCTAATTTCATACACGTATATGATCATAGCAGTGTTTCTGTCCACCATCATGCGATCAGACATCATACTGTAGAGAACGGAACAAAAACCACATACTCACACACCTACAAAACACAAACAGCTGAACGTATATATAAAAAATCCTAGCTATTTCAAGTCGCCAACACTATTTTGTGCACAAAGGAAATGTTGTCCCAAAACACAGTATATTATTTTCCTTTATTACCTCTAACTGACGTCTAGCGCTAACCTAATGCCATGCTCCTTTGACTCTCAGCAGACCGTTTGCGAGCGCAGATGAAAATGGCAATATGAGAATGACAATATGAGAGGGAACAGTGGTGATGTTCACTGTGTAAGTGCTGTTTTTGAGTGTTATTTCAATTAAAAAGCAGATAAACTGCTGATTAATTCAGCACACTTCCCAATTACAGATCAAACGGGCCTCCTGGGGAAGCACAGACCCAAAGACGGCAGATGCCGAGCACACACTCAGGCATATTTCATACGGCGATGAAATATTAAGCTGGTCTGCGGCGTTGTGGCACCACTGGGTGTCTGTATTGTTGAGGGTGTGACACCAGTGAGACTGATATCTAGGACATGTTTGGGGACACTTTGGGGAGCGTGATGAAATATGATGCCAAGCTTAGACAACTGATAGAAACTCCGAGACTATTTTATATTCCATATCACAGCACCCATGAGTGTTGCTTGTAACAGTCCAACTAGGGGACCTGTTTTGTTGTGTTAATAATTGTATTTTCCCTTTGAGAACTCGCGCTAAATGATCAAATAACTTCCACCACTAGTTCTCTGTTTCCTTGATGTAAGGAGTGATGAAGGCCTCCGCTTTGATCTTCAACTAATCCTGGTATGTTCTCCTGTGATATCAGAAACACGCTACACTGTCCCAGCCTTCCCTTCTCTCCCTCAACAGAGGGATGTGTCCACAACTCATGTGAGGGGGAGAGGAACAAAGCGCTGTAACTGCTCTCTGGACAGGACTTTGGTTGGTTCAGTCTCTCTCGCGGTGCCGCCTCCCAAATGAGGCTGCAGCACTTTGTAACCACCACTTTGTGTCCCAAAAGGCACCGTCCCAATAGCGCTGAAATTCAATGTGGCCATAACACATAAATCATCTTTTAAGCACTGGGAAGAGCAGGTGCGGGCATAAACAGTGTCGACGCTGCTTTCTCAATAATTGATCAAACCTACACAAGGGGCGCTGTTTATTCTGTCCCACTCAGATACCGTTTTAGTGGAGGGCCTGTCAGACAGACACACACACACGCACACACACACACACACGCAAACACGGTCAGTGTTTTAGAGGCGGCCGTGTCTGTCACCATAATGAATCCCACTGTGATCATTCTGGCTGCTGTGGTCATCATTCTCTGACCAACACACACACACACACACACACACACAGCTTACTGCCTGCACATTCATCATGCGACCCCTCGTGGAGTTGCCTGTGGGAGTCTGGGGACAAGTGTGAGATGGAGGGAATGGAGAGAGGAGGGCTGGAAGGGGGAGTCTGAAAGAGAGGGGGTGTGGAAAGAGGGAAATGGGGGACAGTTTGGAGCCTTGAGCAGACAGACTCTTCGAAGGATGCGTCTGTATCTATACCGTCGAGGGATACTCAGCATTAAGGGGAGTCTCCACAGCCCTATACTGAGAGACTGCTATACAGAGAGAGGCGGATACCACAGTCCCCACTCTACAGATCAACTCCTCCCTCCTCCCTCTATACTGTCATTTGTCCTGCAGATTTAATTGGTTCCAATATTTTGTTGCTGCTACTGTTTATTGTTTGATTTTTTTGGTACTTTTACCCCTTTTTTCTTCCCAATTGGTAGTTATAGTCTTGTCCCATTGCTGCGACTCCCATACGATCGGGCGAAGGTCGAAAGCCATGCATCCTCTGAAACACGACCCTGCCAAGCCGCGTTGCTTCTTATACACTGTACACTTAACCCGCTGGCCAGCCACACCGGAGGAAACACCGTATAACTGGCGACCGAAGTCAGTGTGCAGGCGCCCGGCTCGCCACAGGAGTCGCTGGAGCGCGATAGGACAAGGAAATCCTGGCCGGCCAAACCCTCCCCTAACCCGGACAATGCTGGGCCAATTGTGGTCCGCCTCATAGGTCTCCCGGACACGACCGGCTGCCCAGGATCAAACCCTGGTCTGTAGTGACGCCTCAAGCACTATGATGCCTTGCCACTGTACCACTCGGAAGGCCCCCCCTGCTACTGTTTATTATCTACCCTGTTGCCTGGTCTGTTTATTCCTAGTTATATGTACATATCTACCTCAATTACCTCGTACCCCTGCACATCAATTCGGTACTGGTACCCCGTGTATAAAGCCAAGTTATCATTACTCATTGTGTATTTATTACGTGTTTCACTTTTCTATTATTTCTATTTTCTTTCTCTCTGCATTGTAGGGAAGAGCCCCGTAAGTAAGCATTTCACTGTTAGTCTACACCTGTTGTTTACGAAGCATGTGACAAATAACATTTTATTTGATTTGTTTAATGCACCAACAAAACATCTAACAAGCAACCAACTGCATGTTTCATTTACATCTTATCTCTGGTACCTGAGCACCTTCTCTGCAGCCAGCCAGCCAGCCAGCCAGCCGGTAGCTAGATGTTTAGTTCCCCAGGAGCGTTAAGTGCATATCTAAATAGTTGATGAGCTATAAGCTGTTGGGGAAAGTGTCGCCAGCGGCGCCTCATTGAACAGTGCCTATGAGAAGCCCTGTGGGAGCGCTTTAAAGAGGATCCCCTGGATCCATCCCGCTGCTAGAGAACCTGGAATAGGAGACAATACTGGGCCCACATCCCTCCCGGCAGGCTGTTCACACACACACACAGAAATACACACACACGCACGTGCACACACACCTCATCCCTAAAGACGATTATCAGAGGAAGCTCTCTCGTTTCATTTCATTCAACCCAAATATCTACACTGGAGAATGAATGGGAACACTGGAGATACAATTGAGGAGCATTTAGGAGTTGAAAAAGTATGTGTTTTAGATGATTCACTAGTGCCTACGGTATTTTTCAGAGAGCTTTGTCACTCGCCAAATGTCACTACCTTCTAACACTATTGGGCCCAGTGGCCACACTAAGGTGAAGAGTTACAGTACATGTCTGTCTGACAGTGACACTCAGATGCTACAGTTCCCAGCTGCTCTGCTGTGGCTGGCTGGTGTTGGTTGTGTTTCCTGTCTGCTACAGAGAGAGAGAGAGAGAGAGAGAGAGAGCTGGGGGTTCACGTCTGCTACCGTGGAGATGGAGGAGCTGGCTTGTCTAGAATGGATCCCACCCCCACCCCAGGGACCATTAAGCTGAAAATAATTGGCTCAGAATCTCCCCCTTTCATCGATCCTTTGGAGTCAGTGAACTCTCTGAGACATAGTGCACACACACACACACACACACACACACACACACACACACACACACACACACACACACACACACACACACACACACACACACACACACACACACACACACACACACACACACACAAATACATACACAAACACGTGGTTGCAAGTATCTGAGTGCACAGACGCATGTACTGTACTGTACTGTACTACACACACACACACACACACACACACACACACACACACACACACACACACACACAAGGGTGCACATACAAGTAAGCAGCCCAATAGAAGGAAACATTCTTTGTCTTACAGCAGCAGTCACTGGTTCTCAGTGGAGGTTAAATGAAGTCTATTTCTTTATCTCTAAAGATGTATTTTGTCTTTGACCCCAACACTTCTCTATCTCATGTGTCTCAGATGACAGTCACTGCACCAGTGTGTCTCTCCTACGACTACAACTGTAATGTTCTGTAGCAGGACCACTGCTTCTGAAGAGCCACCAACAGAGGGAGCCCATGCTTTTCCACAGACAGTGTAGAGTAACACTGTTCTTCATAAAAGGGCTGGGCTTGCATGGTGAGCATTCATCTTAAATTACCTCCCTCAATCTTAATATAGTCAACTCTGGATTTATTTCAATCTATATGCATCTGTCTTCATCATTCCAGAGGCTGCTGGAGGAATACATATCGCCATGACTCCCATCATCAATACTGGGTGATGAAGTGAGTCCACACCGTCTCCATGAACAATTGATGGCCACTGAGTATGAGAGAAGGGGGGTGGGGGTGTATCTCGCCAATATATCACTCTTCAGTCTGACTGTGGCATTTTACAACATGTCCAGTTGTTAAATATGTCATCTATTTGTTATTCCATGTCTATCCAGGATGTGTCAAGGTAATTAGGGGTCTTCATTTCCATCCTTTAAAAATGAAATTAATAATCTCACGCCCAACCCTTCATAGAAATAGGTCAGAGATAATTAAATTTGTTTATCACATTTTCTCCCATTAAGAGTAATCAGATAAATACTGCACTAGGGCCTGTGACAGAGTAGTCCAGCCACTGATCAACCATCACATTAATTGAATTTAATGGGAGACGGGGAGCGGTGGGGCGATGGAACGCAGCGAGGGCATGGACCACTGCGTCGCATGAGTGAAGATGAGCTGGGGTCAGATTAGTTCCTCTCATGTCCACACAGACTAGGGCACAACCAGGGGAGATGTCTGGACACACAGAGGAGAAATCACCACGGCAATCGAAGCAATGCAACTAGAACATTCCAACCACGGTCCATTTCCTAGAATCAGAATGCCAGCTTTGCTAGCAAAATGTCATCTGCAATGCTGTAAGCTAAGCTCCCTGACTGTGATATATCTTTACTGTACTATAGAATGTAAAATATATCTTTATCTCCCATAAATCACCATTCATATCAATCAAAATAAATGTTTACAGTACATAATGGAGTAATTCATGCCACTCATAATCACAAGACTATCTAACCAACCCAGGAAACACTTACAGTAGATAGTAGAGCACTGGCTTCCCAGTTACCTGCAGTCCCAGGCCCAGAGCCACATATTGTTACTTCTTCCTAAGGCTTGATGTGGATCACAGGAAGCAACACACACAACAATCAATAGCCACGCCTCACAGGAAGAACATGGGGTGCAGAGACTTCACAACCTATCTACTCTGCAGGCAGCTTGATTTACTCCCTATCTCTCTCTCTACACTGTAGCATTCCTTCCTTCCCCTGGCTGTGAGAGGCAGTAAAGAGAAGCCCATGTTGACAGCAGAATGAACTGAGCTACAACTCTGACACAGCCTTTATGGAGCTGCTGCTGCTGCTCCTCTGAAAAAGACATAGCTACTGTAGCCTCCTCTTCTCGCAGCAGTCTGGAAATGCTCCTGGTGTGTCTGTCACTTCCCCCCAGGCTGTGTGTGTGAGTCTCTGTGTGTGTTTGTGTGTGTGTTTGTGTATGGCTACAGGCACTGTGTCTGTGTGGTGGCAGAGAGGGTTGAGGGGTGCCTGTGACATTGGGGCCAGCGTGGCTACAATAGCCATGTCCTCACCCCCCCTCGTGTCTCCTGCTGACCTCTCCTGTATAATCACCCCTGTCACTCTGTCACCCCCCCCCCCCCCCCCCCCCATCCCCCTGAACAAGGACATCACTGTGACGAGACCTATGTTGATGCTACTAATCACACTCTGCTTTCTGATTAAAACTCCTCTTTACATCATCCTGTATAATCATCATGGAAACGTACAATGAAATCTACCAAAGCATTCTGTTTTGACTGTTACTGGAGTGAGTTAATCTTCATGATTCTGCTCCCTAATTTTGGTTCAAAATGATTAGACTGGAAATGGCTGCTGTGTCTGTCTCAGCCATTTTTAATGGGGAGACACCAGATCATGGCTGTGGCCTCTGACCTCTGCTCTGTGACTACAGCTCATTATTATAATCAGGGAGTGCCAGTCAGGAGGGGAACGGGGTGTGGGCCAGGGTGAGAGGACACCATCGCACTCGGCTCTGGAAAAGTCACATTCAACCCACATTTAGTTCTTTAAAGGTTTCTCTGAAAATAGCTATTCATTAGAATGAGTGAGTGGTCTGGGAATGTTAGATAATATGTTTCTAAAGACTCCTTTTTCACAATAGAAAACAAGTTTCCAAAATGCACATGATATTTTTATGGCATACCCAGAATGTTCCATGTGGCATGCACAGTCCTGATTATGATCACAGACCGTCCTGATTATCTTCGACTTTGGCCCAATCTCTGACCCTGCCCTTATCCCTGCTGGCTCTGTCCCTACTCTAGCCTCCTCTGACACCACTGCTCCCACCCCCTTCCCCTCTCCCTACACAGCCTCTCCAATCTCACACTAAGATCTTAATTAGCAGGTGCGCTGCTATCCTCAGACAGACATGGCTGAGCCAACACTGTGCCAAACATGCATCTGGTGACAAAACTACAACACTGCTCAACACACCAAAGCTCCATGCCATAGGGAGGAAATAGGACAAATTAATGGATGTTCAAACTGAACAGCTTTTTTTGGAACAAGTGAAGTCTTTTTAAAGCATGAGTCCCTCTCTTTCTTCAGTGGGAGATGTCTATTTTATCTGCAGTGGTGTAGCTACATGTAAGTAGTAAGTAACCACCTAAGTTCGGGAATGCTTGGTTTGGGCCCAGAGTGCCAGTGGAAGTCATCATAAACCATAATCCCCTTCTTTGATCAACCTGCCAGCGCTTCCACTTCCCCCCGCTTGTCTGCCTTCCTGGGAGAGAGAGAGGAGAGACCCTCGGTGAAGAGATTACTGTGTTTTAATGTCTTTACAGAGCCGTAATGGGCTGATCTCAAGTCAGCAGCTGGCAATGAGAGGCAGACGAGATTGGTTGGGACATTGTGGAGCTGTTCCGGGATCAGCGTTCAGCTCCTCACTCATATGGATCTGGCAGAGCGTTGTAAAGCACACCAGAGGTATGGGTGACTCATGTGGCGGACACTGTCCGTGTTAAACGGTAGAGAGACGCCACAGAAGGGTGAAGTGTGGTTATAACATTGTGTGGTAACCCAGGAACTTTTATTTCAAGATTCCGGTAAGATGCAACTTATCATTGATTAGATGGTCTAAGAATGAATCACAGCCTTATACAGGCCAGCTTATGAAAAACACTGAATACTACACAGACCACAGAACAGAAATCAACAGCAGGAACCATCCCAACTTTCTAGACTGGAGATAAAGAGGGAGATTTTTGTTATAGGTATGCCACACACACACACACACAAACACCCACACATGCACACAAACGCAAATACACACCAACCAACCAAACTGATTTAATAAAAGAGAACAGGGAGCGATGGGGAGGAGGGGGGGGGATCGATGTGGGCTCCCCCAGCCTCAGTCAGTGGAGAGTTAAAATGCTGTTAGACTCCAGCCGAGCGGACGCACTCCCTAACCGGCCAACCTCCCTCTCATTGATTTTTTATTTAGCTCCAAGCAGTGATATGTGTTCCATGCACACAGAACATACCGAGGCTGCATAGCCTGTCAGAGCAGAAATCAGGCCCCATTGAGCCTGGCCAGCCCGGCCGGCGCAGAGCGCGGAGGGAGAGTAGTCTGTTAACAGAATTAAACTATTATTTAGTTGACTTTCCATAGAGGCCAACAGAGACAAGACAAGACGGCCTGACAGGAAATCCAATTCTCCTTACTGCAAGAACAACATGCTGCCTCAAATGAGAAGGTTTTGCGTGTGTGTGTGTGTGTGTGTGAGAGAGAGAGAGAGAGTTTTGGGATATACTGTATAACAAAGTTGGTTTAAATATTCAGACATCAGTATTGTGATCACTTTCAGCCTCACAAGTGGACACTGATATAATTTTTTATAGCAAGCATAAAGCATACCTCACCAACCTACCTCATCAAGCAGGCAGACCAGGGATCCCATGTCAGATTAGGAGACTGTACTGTCATGTCTCCTTTGAGAGTATGGTTGGTTCCTAGAGAAACAAATGCATATCAGACCTAGTGACCTCATGACAGGTTAACAATAGCCATTCATGCCTGAAACATCTAACAACAAGGATAACATGTAAGGTAAGACAATACACTGAGTATACGAAACATTAACACCGGCTCTTAATAGCCCAGGTAAGATATACAATATACACTGAGTGTACAAAACTGCTCTTTCCATGACATAGACTGACCAGGTGAATCCAGGTGAAAGCTATGATGTCACTTGTTAAATCCACTTCAATCAGTGTAGATGAAGGGGGAGGAGACAGGGTAAAGAAGGATTTTGAAGCCTTGAAACAATTGAGACATGGATAGTGTACAGAATGTGTGCCAGAGGGTTCAGAGGGTGAATGGGCAAGACAAAGGATTTAAGTGCCTTTGAACGGGGAATGGTTGTAGGTGCCAGGTGCACAGGTTTGTGGCAAGAACTGCAATGCTGCTGGGTTTTTCACGCTCAACAGTTTCCCTTTTGTATCAAGAATGGTTTACCACCCAAAAGACATCCAGCCAACTTGACACAACTGTGGGAAGCAATGGAGTCAACATGGGCCAGCATCCCTGTGGAATGCTTTCGACACCTTGTAGAGTCCAAGCTCCGGCGAATTGGGGGGGGGGGGGTGCAACTCAATATTTCAATATTAGGAAGTTGTTCCTAGTATTTGTTAAACTCTGGTAGCATGGATGGACCTTCTGTGACTGCAGATCTATAAACACTATCTAAACACATGCACATGTCCATCTATTCACTCATCTTAGACATATCAGTATTTTATGTTGTCCTATAATTGTCTGACAGTGAATTGAACCCTTATGAAATAAGGGGTGAAAAGAGATAGCTAATTTAAAATAATGTGTATCACACCTTTTTTTGTCCTTGAGATGGAATACAATACAGTGGGCTATTCTGTATTAGTGTGTCTATTTACTAAGACACTTGAATGTGAGTACTAATTTAATCATAAAGCCCATTCTTTACAAAGGAGTCTGCGACTCAAAGACAAAAGCGAGACAAAAACATCCTGGATAATTGGTTGGAAAGAGACACAAAGAAGGCGAGAATACATCAAATAAAACTATTTTATAAAACATTTGCTTATCTACACCACATTATCTACAAATGAATATGTCCATTTCATCACCACAATTCATTTCTCCTTTAACCAGGGTTATTCCGAAAGGACAAACCCCCCACATTAGCAGCCTGCAAGATTCAGTCAGACCAGAGCACCTGTCACACTTGCAATCACTAATAGACCCAGGGCTGATTCTGGGCTGATTCTGGGCTGCACAATTCACCTGTCATAGCAGCCACCTCGCCCACCTCTCTGCTTCCTGCCCTTCAGAGCAAGGGCACTGTTAGCACACATGTCAAGTCTTGGATGGAACAAGAAGGACACTGGAACGGATGAAAGAAGGTGGGAAAGGACTCGCAGTGGATTTGCATACTCCTGTGATCCTAATATATACAGGTTGCCAACCTCGGGGGTCAGAGTTCAGTGTGGTTGCTAGGGGAACGAGGCGGCTCTAGCCATCACTTGCTCGTTAGAGAGCTGCGGAGTAGGTCTGCCAACTGTCTTCATCACACTGTGGCCATGTCTGTACACCACCCTGGAGAATAATGAGACCTCTGCATACAGGGGTATACAGGGGCACGCACACACACACACACACACACACACACACACACACACACACACACACACACACACACACACACACACACACACACACACACACACACACACACACACACACACACACACACTCGCACAGACAAGAATGCTCTCAGCAGACACACGCCATGGCACACAAAACACAGATGCAACACACACACATAAGACATCTTACACACGGATAAACCAAGACAACAGTATGTCTCTATTTTTGACAGACTGAAAATGTTTCTGCCTATTTTGAGAAATCATTCCCTTCTGCCTTAATCCCAAAATGCGAAGCCCAGAAATAACGCTTGAATACTGTGCATCTCTCCATAGCTTCCATAGCATCAATTAGCTCTTTTTGTGCAGCTGAGCATTTCCTCTGGTGGGCTGAGGTAAACAAGGAGATGGAAATGAGGCCCAGCAGTATAATCCAGCCAGGGTGCAGGTCTGAGAGTAATCCCCCCCAGAGCTGCTCTGGCCTGGGGCATGCAGAGGGGTAATCCAACCCCTCGGGACCTCATCCACCAGCTCTCTTACACACACACACACACACACACACACACACACACACACACACACACACACACACACACACACACACACACACACACACACACACACACACAGAAACAAGCATACACAAAAGAACACACACAAATATGCTCCCTGAAGTACTGAGCTACACACTTTGGTTCATAAAAACACTTACAGTTGAGTAGCTGAGTAGTTGTACAGTTCCCATAGACTAATGTGATGATTTTATAACTTTCTATGTTATAAGTTACACACAAAACTATTCTTACCCATGTTATTCCCTCCATTACTCACTCATAGCCTGCCAGAATAATTTACTAGTCTTTTACAGTTTTTCTTTTCAATCACTTTAGCACATTTTTCTGATGTAAGTGGTTTATTAAAACAATTCGGAGTACAAAACTCTAAACTGATAACACTTGTAATTCCCCCTATCTTATGTCCAGAACCTTTGATTTGCATTCATTGGGGTTTCACACATCTTTCACCACTGAGTTATTCATTCAAAATTGAAGTTTTCCTTGAAAAACTATGTGAACATTTCCTTTAGTCACCAATACATCAGATAATGATAGGCTCACCATTTAGTCATTTTAAATACCATTTAATCCAATAGCAACATTTTTTTACTTACACATTTCAAAACTGTTCTTTTTGAAGTGTCGAATAGAAAGAATAGTAGGTAAATATCATTTTTCATAGTATTTTACTAGAACTTGACATGCATTCTTTTTTTGATAATTTGTTTCCAACGGCAGGTTGTGAGCATGTTGAAGAATATGTCAGTCTTACAGTTTCATTATCCTTATACAAGTACATATGTAGGACAAATCATCAGAAACAGGGGTAGTCTATTGTAAAGACGTTGGCTACTGTACAAATGTAGCACCGCGTCACGAAGTCACTTTCCCACAACTCAGTACAGTTGAAACCGCGACTCATCCGCGAAGAGCACACTTCTCCAGTGGCCACCTTTGGTAGTGCAAACCCACAGCTACATCAGCTGTCCAGGTGTCCACAATCCCGCAGGTGAATAAGCCGGATGTAGAGGTCCTGGACTAGAATCGTTACACATGGTCTGCGGTTGTGAGGCCAGTTGGAAGTCCTGTCAAATTCTCTAAAATGACATTGGGTCTTATGGTAGAGAAATAAACATTACATTCTCTGGCAACAGCTCTGGTGGACATTCCTGCAGTCAGCATGCCAATTGCACACTCCCTCAACTTCAGACATCTGTGGCATTGTTTTGTGTGACAAAACTGCACATTTTAGAATGGCCTTATATTGTTCTCAGCACAAGGTGCACCTGTGTAATGATCGTGCCGTTTAATCAGATTATTGATATGCCACACCTGTCAAGTGGATTATTATCTTGGCAAAGGAGAAATCCTCGCTAACAGAGATGTAAACAAATTGTGTACTAAATTTGGTAGAAAAAAGCTTTTGGTGAGTATGGAAAATTGCTGGGATCTTTTTCATAATTTTGAGTAGTTTGATTAAGTGATAGTTTATTGTATTTTTAACAAATGAGAAGGAAATCACATCAAAGTAAATTGAATATTGCATTTAGATTTTTGTGCTGAGAGTTGTGAAAATGTACCATAAACGTGTGAAAATTGCACCAAAGTGATTGAAAAAAATGGTAACAATATACAGTATCCCCGTCTCTGAAGAGAGTTAGGAAGCCAATGGCTGTAAGAAGACAGTGAGAATAGCGATTGGTAGGAATAAAGGAGGGCAGGTCAAATCAAATCAACTTGTATTGGTCACATTTAGCAGATGTTATTGCAAGTGTAGCGAAATGCTTGTGTTTCTAGCTCCAACAGTGCAGTAGTATCTAAAAATGATTCACAACAATACACACAAATCTAAAAGTAAAAGAATGGAATAAAGAAAAATATAAATATTAGATTGAGCAATGTTGGAGTGGCAAAATACAGTAGAATACAATACAGTATATATAGTATATATATATACTTACTCATCTCAGTATATACATGAGATGAGTAATGCAGTATGTAAACATGATTTAAACATTATTAAAGTGGCCAGTGTTCCATTATTAAAGTGGCCAGTGATTCCATGTCTATGTATATAGGGCAACAGCCTCTAAGGTGCAGGGTTGCATAACCGGGTGGTAGCTGGCTAGTGAATGCTATTTAACTGTCTGATTTCCTTAAGATCTAAGCTGTTTTTTAGTCTCTCGGTCCCAGCTTTGATGCACCTGTACTGACCTCGCCTTCTGGATGATAGCGGGGTGAACAGGCCATGGCTCGGGTGGATGAGATCCTTGTTGATCTTTTAGGCCTTCCTGTGACATCGGGGGCTGTAGGTGTCCTGGAGGGCAGGTAGGTTGCCCCCGGTGATGCGTTGGACAGGCCGCACCACCCCCTGGAGACCCCTGCAGTTATGGGCGGTGCAGTTGCTGTACCAGACGGTGATACAGCCCGTCAGGATGCTCTCAATTGTGCATCTTTAAATGTTTGTGAGTGTTTCACGGGCCAAGCCAAATTTCTTCAGCCTCCTGAGGTTTACCTTTATGCATTACCCAGTGAGAGGGCAGATGCTCCAAGGCAACGTAAACAAATGATTTCCATATTGTCCTCTTAGGAATGAGTTGCATGCTGGCTTTTAACATCCTGGAGAGAGTGCAGAGAGAGTATAATAACAGTTTAATAAGACCAACTAAAGAACTGTCACACACACACACACACACACACACACACACACACACACACACACACACACACACACACACTCACCCACACACACCTTATTGACTTCTAAAAAACTGCTTAACATCAAAATAATAATTTATTCATGTGTTAAATTTAACCCGTTCCACTCCACCTTTTCAGAGGCCAATTAGCTTTGGCTGCCTAATGAGGCTTGACAGCATGAACAATCCACATAATTAACACTAATGCCAACAATAAACTACTGACAACCAGCTTTATGTACAGTTCATATACAAACCCATACTGTTGTCGTGTCTGTACTATCATTAAATGTGAAGACTTATTTATATCAAATCAGTTCTCCAGGTTTAATTATTACGTGATTAAACTAATCATGTAAACATTAATTAACTAGGAAGTCGGGGCACCACGGAAAATGTTGAGATTACAAAGTTATAATTTTCCGAATATAACTCTTCAGATATTTTAATATCTGATCAATTTGTCTTCTATCTAACTAAATAATCACAGAAATACATAACAAACAAACAGTAGATGTTGGTTACTAATAATGATCGAAGAGTCCCTAGTGGGCTAAGCTGATATGACGACTTGGTACAGTAGACAAAGGAAAGGGGTGGGGACTGAGAAAGAGCAGGAATGACAAAATGAATTCACTACTCACAGTGGATAATTGTACTCATCGACATGAAAATACTTTGCACATGAACGGCCACTCATTCTGAAATAAATTCCAATGAACATATTTATGCCTGTATGTCGTTGTTGTCTCTCTGTTGAAAACACTCGATCGTCCCGCTTTCCAGAAGTCACAATTACTTTCTTGATTGTAGGTGGTTAGAATGGATACTTCAGTGTACCATTCGGAAATGTTCTCATAGAACAAATGCTTTGGCGGTTGTCGGTATTCTCGTTCTAGGTTTACGTAATTTCTAGCTGCAGACTAGTAATTTGTGTTGTCTAGAATTTTCTCCTTCTGTAGTGAATCGATAGTCTCAGAATTGAACCATTTCTAGCCATGTAGTCAACACTACAGCTGTATTGTCTCCGTGGCCTATAGAATCGTAGCCATTCCAATGTGGGGACAACGTCCCGGTGTTCTCTGACTTCTTAACCATTCGAGATGTCCTGCTTACCGTGGGTCTCTTTGGCATGAAATGTACATTTCGTCATAGGTGGTTTTATACTCTGGTTTAGAAAAGGGCGGTTCCATGACGCCAACGTAATGTCTATGCTCACGTGGGTGTGGCCATTGATTTGCTTAACTTTATATGAAAACCCATACTCTCATACAGAAGGTTAACATCACATTACATCGTTTCACAAATAGTTTCATGTTTAAACACATACGTTTCACAATATTAAGATATAAACCTTGACAACTGGGAAATGTACACTTTAAGAAATACAGTTATGTGTGTTTCCTGTCCTTCATGAGATCCCCAAATGAAACACCCACGTCATGACTGTACAATGAGCCCGTCCTCCTATAGCTCCTTCCACCAGCCTCCAACATATTTAACAATTCACTAACTAAACAGCAGTGTATCCAGGGCATGGTATGGATCACATTTACTTTTCTCTGACAGGGAGCGTGTACAGATTTGTCAGCCTACTGAGTGGTGTGTATGTTTGAGGAGTGTGAGGAGTGAGTCTGCGGTCCGTGGAGAGGTGGTGTGACTGCGCTGACATGTGTCCGACAGCATGGCCTGCTCCTGGGCGTCTCTCTCACACGCCACTGGCCAGACTCCCCTGAGCTTCATACATAATGGAGCAGGCCACAGACACACACACCATCCCTCATAATGATCTGCACTGGCTCTGCTACTGTGGCCTTACACACTGATGCAGGCACGCACGCACGCACACACACACACACACACACACACACACACACACACACACACACACACACACACACACACACACACACACACACACACACACACACACACACACACACACACCCACACACACTTGATAATCCCTACAATGCCTGTCAGTACTAGTGGAGCAACATATTATAACCAACCAATCACAAAGCCATTGATGCCATTCACTGCAGTATAGGAAATGTGAGTTGTAAATTAAATTGGACGAATCTCAACCTCTCTTCTGCTTTAGCAGTGGCCTGAACACACTGGTAGAGCAGCACACTGGCCATACTGTGGCAATCCTGACCTTTACAAAAGTCTCCCTGATACATTGTTGCAGTACTACGCTTCCAATGGTCCTGATGAAAAATGGCTATGTTGTGTACTGAACAAATTATCCATGGAATGCAAAGCACACAACTAACAAAAACCAGAGCAGAAACTCTCCAGTCACATAGAGGGTAGTATACAGACTGTCATTATACTTCATAGAGGCCTTGCTGGTTGTGTTGTGGCCTTCATTAAGCCTCTCATTTAGGCTGTGGGTCCCTCTGCTGCCATTTACTGTGTGGCACCATGGTGCTCAGAGAGGGAGGATACAGGATACTGCACCCCTAACAAAGAGCTTCATTTGGGGGGTGTAAAGACGAGCTGTCAGTGGTGATGCAGTGGGGCTGTAGGTGGTGAGGAAGGGGCTTCATTATGAATGGTACTTCATGGCCATTACTGTTAATAAGCCCTGGGCCAGGATTTGATTCCCTTTGGCTTAATGCCTATGTCTATACTACTGTAGCGATCCACATGAAGCAATGTATTGGGCATGCATTGTAATTATCATCCTAGTTTGGTTATTGGAGCAGTAGTCTGTGAGAGGATGTTGGGTTGCCATTTCCCCCTCACCTGCATGTTCAACCACAGTCCACACCTCCTAGCGGAGCAAGATTATGATCATTTTATTGATCCAACCAAATGTTTACTTCCGCTTTTATCCCATCCCGAGTTGGAGAGGTGCGCGGGCTGCCACAATGGGCACCGGGGGAGCTGTTGTTGTCGGGGGTTAAAGGGATACTTCAGGATTTTGTCGTGCAGTTTAAAGGAAGTTGCTAACTAGCGTTAGCGCAATTGCTAGCTAGCGTTATCTCAATGACTGAACCTCTATGGTAACGGCTAGTATGCTACTTAGCATTGGCTCGCAAAACTACCTCTAACTTCCTTCATATTGGAGGCAGAGACATAAAAATGCTATCCACAAGTTCATTCAGGGAAGTAGTTAAACACCTCACACATATGTTTATGGGCTTAAAAAAACATGTTCCATGTTTATAGAGATTAAATGTATATATTTTTTTGTTTGCAAGCCAATATTACACTTTATATACATCATAGAAGACTGAAATATAACAGAACTGTTTAACATAGAAACACCAGATTTTAGGCATTTAAAAAACAAAAATATTCATATAATTCCACCCATGAGGCTACTAGACTGCAGGAAAGGGCAAGGAACACTGGCATCTTGGATTTGACACTATCAACCCTACAGTTGCCAGCTCTCTTCCCACCAGATTTTTCAAGTTGGACCCTGGATTTGAACTGACAAGCCTCTGGTTGCTGGCTCACCTCTCTAACCACTAGGCTACATGCCACCCATACTGGACATCTATGGTACTAAACACACTGCCACAGTGCCTGTGGCACCACATCACATTGGCCTCACCATAATCAGTGTAGAGGACCAATCCTCCATTCTGTTCCAGTGAAGGACACAACCTCAGGCAGCTGTATCTGAATATTCCCCTGATCACTGTGTCCTTGGATTTGGACTCGTGTTGCTCAAAATAGACTGTGAAAAAACAATGTGAATAATTAATCAAAAATACAAAAAAGAAAGCGAAAAGTTGAAAAGCAGGCTACACTTTGCCTCTTGAACATCAATAGTGTGGTTCTGTATCCCCTCCTCCTCTCCATCCAGGGCATGGAGATGGGGGGAGCAGATCAGAGAACTGTGCCCAGAGAGGGCTCAGCCTGCTGGGGGCAATGCTTCTGGCAAACCCTCTTAACCCTCCTCTGACCTGAGGAGCACCACAGCTCCTCCACGCTCCTGACAGTGGGCAGAGAACACAGCTCGCATACTAATGCACTTAGTCTGAGGAAACTATTGTACATGTCCAATGAAACTCTGAATGAAAGAATCAAACATGACTCATTGCTTAGTTTCTTTATATTATATTTTAAAAGTTGTGACAAATGTTGTTTGATTGCCTTTAGCAGTAGGAATACTCATTACGGATGTGTAAATTGGCCACCATTTCAAATCAAATCAAATGTATTGGCCACATGCTGCCTGAACAGGTGTAGACGAACAGTGAAATGCTTACTTACTGGTCCATCCCAACAATACAGAGAGAAAAATGAAAAAAGAATGCAAAGATAATAACACAAAGAATAAATACACAATGAGCTATACACATGATGTATGAAATAACTGAGTTAGATATGTACATATAGGTAGGGCTAAAGTCAAAGGGGGGTCAATGCAGGTAGTCCGGGAACCCACTTGGGTGGCTGGAGCCTTCTTCTGACACCGCCTGGTATACAGGTCCTAGATGACAGGGAGCTCGGGCCAATGATGTACTGGGCTGTATGCACTACCCGCCGTGGTGCATTATGGTCAGAAGCCTAGCAGTTCCCAGAGTCCACTATCAGCTCCTTTGTCTTGCTGACGTTGAGGGAAAGGTTCTTGTCCTGGTACCACACTGCCAGGTCACTGACCTCCTCCCTTTAGGCTGTTTCATCGTCGTCCGTGATCAGGCCTACCACCGTGGTGTCGTCAGCAAATGTAATGATGGTCTTGGAGTTGAGCACGGCCACGCATCAGTGGGTGAAACGGGTGCACAGGAGGGGACTAAGCACCTGAGAGGCAACCACGTTGAGGGTCAGGGTGGCGGATGTTTCATTGCCTACCCTCACCACCTGAAGGAGGCCCGTCAGGAAGTCCAGGATCCTGCTGCAGAGGGAGGTGTTCAGTCCCAGGGCTTAGTGATTAGCTTGGAGGGAACTATGGTGTTGAACACTGAGCTGCAGTCAATGAACATCATTTTCACATCGGTGTTCCTCTTATCCAGGTGGGAGAGGTGACTAATGTGACTAATAAAACTGATACAATTTGATTTGATGTGACTAATACGATTTGATTTGAACATTTTCCAGTCTGTGCTAGCCGAAACAGTCCTGTATCGTAGCATCCGCTTCATGGACCTTTTCTGCACTCAGCGTGTCACTGGTACTTCCTGTTTGAGTTTTTTCTTGGAAGCAGGAATCAGGAGGATAGTATTATGGTCAGATTTGTAAAGGGAGGGAGAGGGAGACCCTTGTATGCGTTTCTGTGTGTGGAGTAAAGGTGATCAAGAGTTTTGTCGCCTCTAACTGCACATTGATATGCCTGACAATGCACTTGATTTAGGATGTGGGTCATAATCTTCTTTCTTGAATACAACTGACGACAACTGAAAACAAGCGTGTTTTACTCTTTTATTCGAGAAGTGGACTAAGGCTTGTTTTGATTGTATCGTACACAGATACCACCGTTTTGTCTGAGTATCGATAGCAACTGTAGCTGGTCCCATGCTGCTCTAATGAGGATGGGGCTCTTAGGTGTGGGGCCTGCTGGCCCCTGTGGCCCTTGTGGCAGGGCAGGGGTCTCTGACCTGTGTGGTTTGTGCTCTGTGAAATGCCACCGAGCTCCAGAGACCTTTCCACCAGTCTGACTTATAGGGAATCAATGAGGGCTCGCTCACTGAGCTGCTGTCTCAACTGACACAGCTGGGATGCACTATCGACTGCTGGAGCACGGCTACTGCTGAACACAGCACTGCACTGGCCAGGCAGTCAGGAACACTCCACATCAGCCCAGATACACACACACACACACACACACGCACATACACACACACCCACACACACAAGCACACACCTCGGGAAAACATTTTGGGATTTCAACCATTAACTGACTTGACTAGGAGACAAATAGCTAGGATGCAGTAAGATGTGAATACACATTGTGCAGGACAGCAAGTTGACTATAATGAGCTTTGTATATGCATGCCCCTATATCTGTATCTGTGTTTGAGTGTGTACCACAACGTGTTAAGTGTGAAAAGTGCATCTAAGTGTGTATGTGTGTGTGTGTGTGTGTGTGTCTGTATTTATGAGTAGTGTAATACTGTTGTTAAAGGCTGTGTTTCCCAGCTCGGCACACACACTGCACTGTGCATGTCAATGATTGTAGAGTACAGCTGCCTTATGGTGAGGTCACTGCTCAGATGGCCTGTTCGGCTCGCATATGACAGGCCTGGCCCTGTACACCTCGCCAAGAGGGCAGGAGAGAGGCCAGCACAGGACCACACAACCACCCTCCACGTTCACACCCCTACTCGAATCCCACGCCCCCCTAACACCCCCGCGCTGCCTGCGAAGCTCAGGAAGAGAGCGTCCCACTCCAGCGGACTTCAATGAACCTCCTCTTTTCACTGATACTGAGCCAACGCCTGCCTGCCTAGCCAGGCGCATCGTCAATGTCATGTTTTGGCTGCCCACATTGATTTTAATGCAGGTTCATGGATCTGCTTCCTCCATTTCAGTGGTACGGTGGGAAGCAGGAAAATGGCCTCTGACAGTTTCAGCGATACAGAGATACATGGAGGGCTCTCAGCCCCCTCCACCAATCCTCACTTCTACTGTACTCGCAACTCAACACCCCTCTCCCACCACATCACTACAACTACAACACATAGAGCCAAAAGCTTACAAGCAAGCATATGGTCCACATTCAACATCCAAACCTCCCATCAGCTTTTTTTTTAACCATCCCTGTTGTTCCCTTTACAAACACATGTAACCTGAGCCTCTCTCTCTCTCGTTGTCTCCACTGCGACTTGTAAAAGTGGCAGAAATGTCACCTACTTCATTTGTGCAGCAGTAAAAGCCAAGCTGCCTGGGGAGCCGTCAGCGCAGCAGAGACGAGCAGCAGATGTAGCGCCATCGATCTGACAAGTTATTAAAGAGGAGCAGAGGCAGGAGGCGGGATCAAGAGCATGACACTGACAACCTGAGGGGCCAGCATCTCTGTCTCTCTCTCCCTATTTCTGTCTCTCGGCTTCTCTCTCTCTCTCTCTGTGTATCTCTGCCTCTCTCTCTTTCTGTGTGTCTCTGCCTCTTTCTCTCTATGTGTGTGTCTCTGCCTCTCTCTCTCTCTGTGTCTCTGCCTCTCTCTCTCTCTCTCTCTCTCTCTCTCTCTGTGTGTCTCTGCCTCTCTCTCTCTGTGTGTGTCTCTGCCTCTCTCTCTCTCTGTGTCTCTGCCTCTCTCTCTCTCTCTCTCTCTCTCTCTCTCTCTCTCTCTCTCTCTCTCTCTCTCTCTCTGTGTGTCTCTGTCTCTCTCTCTGTGTGTCTCTGCCTCTCTCTCTGTGTGTGTCTCTGCCTCTCTCTCCCTCTCTCTGTGTCTCTGCCTCTCTCTCTCTCTCTCTCTCTCTCTCTCTGTGTCTCTGCCTCTCTCTCTCTCTGTGTGTCTCTGCCTCTCTCTCTCTCTCTGTGTCTCTGCCTCTCTCTCTCTGTGTGTGACTCTTCCTCTCTCTCTCTGTGTGTCTCTGCCTCTCTCTCTCTCTCTCTCTCTCTCTCTCTCTCTCTGTGTGTCGCTGCCTCTCTCTCTCTCTCTCTCTCTCTCTATGTGTGTCTCTGCCTCTCTCTCTCTCTCTCTCTGTGTCTCTGCCTCTCTCTCTCTGTCTCTCTCTCTCTGTCTCTCTCTCTCTCTCTCTCTTGCTCTCCCATGCACTTTCGATCCCCTGTCTTTTTTTCTGTTCATTTCCACATTCGCGTAATGTCTCCTTGTGCCATCGACAATAAGACACCGACATCTCCCATCAGCCTGTTAACACTCTAAAGGATGTAATGTTTGGCAGTCCAGATTATGTACAAATCAAGCCTAAACAAATCAAGGTTATTTCCATTTTTCAGGGTCATTCCCAAGGTAATCTTTCACAAGTCTTAATGATTCAGTGCATAAATAAATAGAACATTGTTTGAAACAAACTATTTACAGATTATTCCCACGTATTGTGCTGTTGTGTTCCCGTCCTCTGTAGTTGTCTCACTTTATACTGTAGTAACCAGATATTGTTGTGCACAGCCGGACGACAATGAAATGTGTCATTTATAGCCATGTGGGATGAGTTATAAACCAGATAAAATATCAATGGTGGAAATGTCCTCCATATCACGACAATAAAGAACACATTTGGGAGCACCAACAGTGAGAAGGCATTCGTCACTATGTCAGTCCTTACGGTAACTGGACCTTTGGCCAGTGAATCCTACCACGGAAAAGGGTTCGAGTGTGACACTCAGTATGACCGGGTGAAATTATACTAAGTAGGGACATCACATGCATATACATATACAAGACAGCATGTTATTAGCTTCAGCTGTTATTATGTCGAGCCATTTTCATCTATGCTCAACATCACAGTCATTACTAAAAACCTAAGCATGTACATGTGGCTAATTTTGATGAGCCTCTTTTCAAATGAACCCACCAATTGCAGAGCAGAGCAGAGCAGAGCAGGGAGAGAGAGAGAGCTCTTGCCAGACTATGTATGTCATGCACCTGTCAGCCAGACAGGTAGGAGGGACAGACAAGGTGGGGGGGGGGGGTTATGGCCCCAGACAGATGAATAGCCCACTTGATTGATGCTGCCCTTTGTGCACATCTCTGTGTTGCTGTTGTGTCTGACATGAGTCTGTTTCACTGTAATGTGTGATCACAGGAAAAGGGCACCGTGGGCTGCCCGGCTCCCCCTGGTCTCTCTCGCACGATCATCAACAGGAGTGAATCAAACCTGACAACAAACATACACACACTTAAGTCAGCTGTATTTTATGTGATATGAGAGAGAGAGAGAGAGAGAGAGAGAGAGAGAGAGAGAGGAGAGAGAGAGAGAGAGAGAGAGAGAGAGAGAGAAACTGTGGGATGTGAGGGAGACGGCTCAGCTGCAGTAGATCTATTGTAAGTGACTGAGGTGAAGCACTAGTTAAAGACATAGGGAGACAGTGTAGTATATCTGAACTGTCTTCCATGCCTGTCTGCACCAATCCCCAGCAGAGCCATCTATCTCTAGCTAGGTAGGTAGAACACTTGAGGTAATTAGTGCTCAAAGACTATTGAGAGAGAAGGAGGTTCCCACAAAGCAGGCAAACCCAGAGTGACACAGCCCTCCACAGAGTAAGTGGCTGCTGACAGTACTTCAGCCCCAGAGAGAGAGGCTGAGACAGAGGCTAAGAGGTCATGAGATCAACTGCAATGGAACGAGAGAGGAGGCTGTTGGAACTAACATTACATACTGTATGTCAAATAATACTCACACACACGTAGATATGCATTGATGCATGAACATCAGATATTGTCATTTATTTATACATTTTACAAGTAAAACGCCCACCGTCAATTTGTGTAAACGTGTAGTTAATCCTATAAAACTCTTTCGAAACATTTAGGTCCGTCCCTCCATGCGATCCTACATAGTGAGTGTATGGGGCAGAGGGGCTGATATGATGATGAAGCCTGATATTGACACTGTTTGTAATTGCACTAATCCCTGGTGCCTGGGGATGAGAGAGCGCGGCCGTGGGATGTGTTTAAGTCTCCTGTCCGCCTGCCATGTTGGACGTAATGTTGGGTGACACTCAGACACCCTGGCTGATTTGTTTTGGCACTGCGAAGATCCCAGCTGTGCATTTACATATGCAATGACCCAGATTAGCATCCCCCCCTCACACTCCATCAACACTGATTAGAGCAGGCTCGTTAAATACACTGCATGCTCGGCCCTGCCCACCCCGTGTGACCAGCCCTCTCTCTCTCTCCTCATGTCACAGAGTCACACACACTACTCTCCTGATATCACACACACCTCCTAATGTCACCCTGACCTCTGCAGAAGAGACAACACACCACTAACCGGCTGTTGACAGCACTCAGCACAAACTGGAAAAAACTTTGTCAAATTCACACTCTAATACAATACTTGACTATAACTCATAGCTTAGCTAAGTCTTTTGTTTTCAAACAAGGTGCGAAACTGGGGTCTGGTTTGGAGTTGTCCATTCGGACAATAGTGGTTTATAACATAACCTAATAAAGTAGCAGTCCACTACAGCCTCTCAGTGGATCAGGAGCATGGAGTGGGCAGTGGATACACAGAGCTGAAAGAGAGAGGGGGAGTATAAGCAGAGAGGGAGATTACTACTTGTCACCAGCAGCATATGCTCCCTTTCACTGACTAATTGCACTTTATTATAATGTAATTACAAAGTCTGTGTGCAGTCAGTGTGTGTGTGTGTGATGACTAAAATAAACCCAGGCTCTCCAACAGGATCCTACCCTGCACTCCACACAGTAATTGCCCTCTCAGCGTTGATGAATGAGGAGATGATTAACCTTAATTCCCAAACAGCAACTGGGCATTAGCAGGGAATGCATTATGGGTAGTGGATGTGACTAAATGACTTAACATGGTAAATTGGGTGTGTCTGAAGAGGTTCCAGCGATGACCTAGCTATTAGTTCAAGGCACTTTTCTTCCACCACCACTGATCATCTATTATGACCTTCCAAGGTTCTCACAGTCAGCTCTATAGAGTTTATAGATAGCAACATGTCGATACTCATGAAAACGGAAAAAACACACACACTGCTACTGAAAAAAACCCTAGGCTATACAGGTATGTCACGCCTGCTCCCGCTCCCCATCTATATCTGTCTGTTCCTCAGTTTTGTTCCCCGTGTCATCATTATTGTCATAATGTTGTTTTGTTCCCCCTGTCCAGATGCTGTCAGTGTTTTGTTTGATGTCCATTTTCCATTCACTGTTCACTCCCTGGACTTGCTTCTCGTCTCCCAGCATCGGTCCTTACAGAATGCTGACACCACTATTTGAAGCATCAGGGTGGTGACGTCAGGTCCGGGTGCCGCCGCCGATGGAACTGGGGGTGCCTTAGCTGGCTCGTCGGGCTCCACGCCTTAGCTGGCTTGAGAGGTTTCCATGCCTCAGTTGGCTTGGCAGGTTCCCATCCCACGTCATGCCTCAGCCGGATCGTCAGGCTCCTACGCCTCAGCGGGATCACCAGGCTTTTACGCCTCAGCCGGATCCTCAGGCTCCCAAGCCTCAGCCGGCTCGTCGGGCTTCTACCCCTCAGACGGCTAGTCGAGCGCCCATGCCTCGGTCGGCCCATCAGGCTCGCCCAGGTGAGAAGCCGGGTGACGCCCCTAGAGGGAGGGGGTACTGTCACACCTGCTCCCGCTGCCCCTCTCTGGCACTCAAGGGTGCCAAGCTGCCCTTCATTACGCACAGCTGTTACCATCATTACGCGCATCTGCGCTCATTGGACTCACCTGGACTCCTTCACATTGTTGATTGCCCCATCTATATCTGTCTGTTCCTCAGTTTTGTTCCCCGTGTCATCATTATGGTTGTAATGTTGTTTTGTTCCCCCTGTCCAGACGCTGTACGTGTTTTGTTTGATATCCGTTTTTCATTGAATGTTCACTCCCTATACTTGCTTCTTGTCTCCCAGTTTCGGTCCTTATAAGGTAATTATTGAATTCACCTTTTTTTGCTCTATAACTGCTTCTTATCCATTCATATGTGCTCGCTGCCCAGGAAAAGGGGATGATTTTGAACGCATAAGCAAAATGTAGAATAATTAGAACAAGAACCTAACTTGCATGGCAGTAAATATGATGACGTTGCAAGCTTGTCTTTTGCAGACAAAGTTATGATACACTTTTTTGATGAAGCAGTAAAAACAGGACACTGTGAGAGCATTTCTAGCTGTGTGGCTTGGGATCCAGTACACACTCTATTGTCTTAGTCCTCCACTCTCCACTGACACACACAACATACCACCTAGCCCTCCAGAGAGGAGACACACAACACACCACCTAGCCCTCCACTCTCCACTCTCCACTGACACACACAACACACCACCTAGCCCTCCACTCTCCACTGACACACACATCACACCACCTAGCCCTCCACTCTCCACTGACACACACATCACACCACCTAGCCCTCCACTCTCCACTGATACACTTAACATACCACCTAGCCCTTCAGACAGGAGACACACAACACACCACCTAGCCCTCCACACAGGAGACACACAACACACCACCTAGCCCTCCACTCTCAACTGACACACACAACACACCACCTAGCCCTCCACTCTCCACTGACACACACAACACACCACCTAGCCCTCCACTCTCCACTGACACACACATCACACCACCTAGCCCTCCACTCTCCACTGATACACTTAACATACCACCTAACCCTTCAGACAGGAGACACACAGCACACCACCTAGCCCTCCACACAGGAGACACACATCACACCACCTAGCCCTCCACTCTCCACTGATACACTTAACATACCACCTAGCCCTTCAGACAGGAGACACACAGCACACCACCTAGCCCTCCAGACAGGAGACACACAACACACCACCTAGCCCTCCACTCTCCACTGACACACACAACACACCACCTAGCCCTCCACTCTCCACTGATACACTTAACATACCACCTAGCCCTCCAGAGAGGAGACACACAACACACCACCTAGCCCTCCACTCTCCACTGACACACACAACACACCACCTAGCCCTACACTCTCCACTGACACACACATCACACCACCTAGCCCTCCACTCTCCACTGATACACTTAACATACCACCTAGCCCTCCAGACAGGAGACACACAACACAAAGGGAACAACAGGAGACAGGATGCATGTGTGTAAAATGTTGACAGTCTTAATAGTGTGTTCAGGAAGATAGGGTTGACAGTGCTAAAAGTGTGTGTGTGCGTGTTCCCACGTATGCATGGGTGTGTCTGTGTGTGTGTGAGATGACTAAAGATGTGGCAGTGTTAAGGTTATGTGTTCAGGTTATGTGTTAAGGCTATGTGGTAAGGCTAAGTGTTAAGGCTATGTGAAGAGACGATAGGTGCAACAATGCTGTTAAATCTGGTCCTTTTGAAACTTTGTTTGCAAAATATGACTTCTTCTTCTCTTGCCTGTAGCCAATCATATTTCTGCCTATACGGATTTTATTTTTGCTTCATATACAGAAAACGAAGAAATATTGGACATAGCTCATTATACTGTTGTTTATGTTTATCCAAGTAACCCATTAAACCTTGGAGTGGGGTTATCTTAACTCAGTGCATGTTGGTAATGTGGTCTTAGTCATTGGAAGAGGCTACTCATTACTCTTTAATGTGCTGAATAAACATTTCACTGGCCCACTGTTCGCTGCCTGCTATTGTTCACATTGTTGTGAATGTAGCACTTTCTTACTTACTGTTAGATGAACCCACCAGAGTTGCTGTGCCATGTATACACTCTACACAGCCTCTTGCCTTAGGATACGCATGCAGTCTGCAATAACAAGGAGTGCTGGAGGGATGGAGTGCTCTCTGTAAATCACCACAGGATCTAAAACAGAGAAAGGTACACAAAGTTCAAGTGATCTGAAAGCCATTATGAAGGATCTATAAAATGTCATGTGACATGGGTCCGACAAACATTTCGCTACACTCGCATTAACATCTGCTAACCATGTGTATGTGACCAATACAATTTGATTTGATGAACATAAGCAGTCAATGAGCTCCATTTTACACAAAGTGTGCAGAGATTACATTACAGACTGTGTGAGGTGTGTGTGCAGAGATTACATTACAGACGGTGAGGTGTGTGCGCAGAGATTACATTACAGACTGTGTGAGGTGTGTGTGCAGAGATTACATTACAGACTGTGTGAGGTGTGTGTGCAGAGATTACATTACAGACTGTGTGAGGTGTGTGTGCAGAGATTACATTACAGACTGTGTGAGGTATGTGTGCAGAGATTACATTACAGACTGTGTGAGGTGTGTGTGCAGAGATTACATTACAGACTGTGTGAGGTGTGTGTGCAGAGATTACATTACAGACTGTGTGAGATGTGTGTGCAGTGCAGCTAACCACTAATCACACAGGGCCTCTCACAAAGTCAGTGCAATTCAGATCAGGTGACAAAGCATCAGATATGCATAGATGGTAGAAAGCAGTGTACTGTGGAGGACGTTGGGTCGTTGGTATTCCAGTGGCTCCTGCAGTCAAAGGTGGCAGATAGAGGCAGGTCTGAATCAGCTCAGCAGACCCAAGGCAGCTTACTGGGATAGTGAGGGAGCCCAGTCGCCAGGCTTAGACAGGCTCAACACAAGGCTCAACTCATCACACGCCTGTCAGACAGACACCTGCCTGGCCCGCCACAGTGCTGGAAACACACACACACATACACACACATACACACACGCACACGCACACGCACATGCACATGCAGTAGACCTCAACCAGACAATTCGAACACACTCACATTGAACGATTCTTCCAGTGCAATTGATCCATTATGCATAAGGACACTTTCTCTGATTACACTTCCACACGCATGTCGGTGTGTGCACATTCCGGCAGATCACTTTCAGAGATGTATCCTGAATGTGAGAGGACCTGGCACAGCTCTGCACACACAGCTTGCTCATGTCACATTCAATTATGGCGCTTCCCATTTTTATGAGACAGTAATTGAGCCGGGGGCACTTCCTCTATTTAAAACCACAGGAGTTCTGTATTTCACACTGCATCCCCTGAAAGCTCCATCTCAGTGGCAGATTTCAACCAGCAGGGCCCTCCTCTCTGGGACCTGGTGGAGGGGGGGGGGGGGGGGGGGGGGTGCTCCAGTCAATGATGGGTAGCCCAAAACCCAACACCATTTAGGTATTAGATTAAACTGCATGCTATCCCAACATCCAAGGATCTTAAGAACTTCCCAGAACGCTGGGACAGAGTGGTCAAAGGCAAAGAGAGAAGGTAGGGTGAATGTCTTCCATCACAATGAATGAAAGAGTACATTTTGCAATGCAAGTTGCTCAAAAGTCACCAGTCTGTCAGGCTTTCACTGCTCTACTAATTTACACAGAACAAAAATATATATGCAACATGCAACAATTTCTAAGATTTTACGGAGTTACAGTTAATTTTACTGAGTTACTGTACAGTAAACGGAAACCAGGCAAATTAAATAAATTCATAATGGATTTCACATGACTGTGAAAACAGATATGCATCTGTTGGTCAGATTCCTTAAAAAAAAGGTAGGGATGTGGATCAGAAAACCAGTCAATATCTATGTATGACGACCATTTGCCGACCATTGACACATCTCCTTCGCGTAGATTTGATCAGGCTGTTGATTGTGGTACTATGGAATGTTGTCCCACTCCTCTTCAATGGCTGTGCAAAGTTGCTGGATTTTGGCAAGAACTGGCAAACATGCTCAATACGTGATACAGTATGTCTGGTGAGTATGCAGGCCATGGAAGAACTGGGACATTTTCAGCTTCCAGGAATTGTGTTCAGATCCTTGCAACATGGGGCCGTGCATTATCATGCTGAAACATGAGGTGACGGTCAGTGGATGAATGGCACAACAATGGGCCTCAGGATCTGATCACGATATCTCTGTGCATTCAAACTGCAATCGATAAAATGCAGTTGTGTTCATTGTCTGTAGCTTATGCCTGCCCATACCATAACCCCACCGCCACCATGGGGCACTCTGTTCACAATGTTGACATCAGCAAACCGCTCGCCCACACAACGCCATACACGCTGTCTGCCATCTGCCCGGTTGTAAACAGTTGAAACCGGGGTTCATCCGTGAAGAGCACAATTCTCCAGCGTGCCAGAGGCCATCCAAGATGAACATTTGCCCATGGAAGTCAGTTACGACGCCAAACTGTAGTCAGGCCAAGAACCTAGTGAGAACCATGAGCACTCAGATGAACTTCCCGGAGACAGTTTCTGACAGTTTTTGCAGAAATTCTTCGGTTGTACAAACCCACAATTTTATCAGCCGTCCAGGTGGATGGTCTCAGACGATCCCGCAGGTCAATAAGCTGCATGTGGAGGTCCTGTGCTGGCGTGGTTACATTTGGTCTGCAGTTGTGAGGCCGGCTGGACATACTGCCAAATTTTCTATAACTACTGTACGTTGGAGGCGGCTTATGGTAGAGAAATGAACATTCAATTCTCTGGCAACAGCTTTGGTGGAAATTCCTGCAGTCAGCATGCCAATTGCACGCTCCCTCAAAACTTGAGACATCTGTGGCATTGTGTTGTGTGACAAAACGGCACATTTAAGAGTGGCCTTTTATTGTCCCAGCACAAGGAGCACCTGTGTAATGATCATGCTGTTTAATCAGCTTTTTGATATGCCACACCAGTCAGGTGGATGGATTATCTTAGTAAAGGAGAAATACTCACTAACAGAGATGTAAACAAATGCATGCATACCATTTGAGAGAAATATGTGTTTTTTTGTCTGTATGGAACAATTCTGGGATCTTTTATTTCAGCTCATGAAACATGGGACCAACACTTTACATGTTGTTCCCATTTACATATATTTGTTCAGTATAGCACAACAGAGGAAGGTTCGGTCTGAACTAGGAGTAGTGACCCCTCCTGCTATGGCTGCCAGCCAGATACACTCCTTAGTATTGCATGCAGTGTAAAACTTGTGTAAAACTTCCACTGACCAATTTGATATCAAATAAATCAACTGCATTATTCATAATATACAACACATTTCTCCACATGACATGCATCTTTATAAGAAAGCTTGAGCTTCCAGCGAAGTAGCAGGTGGTTTGTTTGAATCATCAAGGGCCTCGTCATGGGCTAACCCTAATGAATGACTCTCTCTCCCTGTCTAACACTTAGGAAGATGAAAAGCACAGATCCACATCACATTAACACAAGCAGACTTATTCATATTTAGGCTGATGTTCAGTCCATAATCTCCTGCGCTCAGATGTCCACTGGCATATTAATACATGAAAGAAAAGGCCTAAAGTCTATAAGTCTGACATAAAAATTTAAACACTACCATATATTTTCCCTTTCATCTGTTTGACAAGAATCTGACCTATCAGAGGTGAATTAGGTGAATTAGAACACGGCACTACAGAGCAGAGCTCAATGCGGAGCAACACTCAAGGACCACCCTCCATGTTCATGGAGCACCAGTCCGTTTGCATCTCCGTACGCCATTGTCTTTATAGTGCTAACGTACGTTCTGACGAGTGAGGTGACTTCAGGGATAGACAAAGACGGAGTCTTCTATTCAAGACAGAGAGGATGTGGGGGAGTATAAAATGCATCTCTAAAGAATTCAGAAAACAGTGTCCTGGCGTGACGGCTGATATTACAAGATTCCCAAATGTACTTGTTTTAATAATGTGACCCCACCAAGTTCATTTCATTTTTCATTTTCTCCTCTATCTGAGGAGATGGACAGTCTCTCAGACTCTGGACAACACGGCCGACTCTCACACTCTAGTCTAGTCATTTGAGGAGCCAATGGACAGATCCAGACTGTAATAGTCCTATCTGAGAAGCTGCAGACAGAGGCACACTTGACCCCAGCAGTGACAAGCATCCTTCATCACCTCATGACTCTATTACACAGAACCTGTCAAACAATTACACAATATCCACATTCAAACTTAACTGAACCACAGAGTGGAAAATAGTATACAAATAAAAATTTATATATCATACTCACTGACAGCCAAACTTGCCTCCTAGACATAGTTTGGCCTTTCTTTTTGTGAGTAATTTATGACATATAGACATATATTATGAAAAGTGTGTGGTGGGGGGGGGGGATCAAGCTGATCTCATAGGCTAAAAGCTGTGCGTATAGGGTTAAAGTTAGCTAAGCTCTTTTCCCTCTAAAACCAGCACGATGCCAAAGCGCTGTCTTAAGTCAGGCAGGCCTTTTGTTCATTGTGGGCTGTCTTAGTGCAGCGAGTCAAGGTTTGCTCACCGAGTCTGCCAGTGAGGGCCCCAGGCTTTGGCACTCCTGATGGCTGCTGCTGTATACATACACTGCTCCTCTGCTTCCTCCTCTTCTGCATGACAGCATCACAGGGACCTGGCTGAGCAGAAGGGCCTCTCCGACCAGCTCCACTTGCCTTGTTTGCACCGCAGGCTGTCAGCGTGTCCCACCACAACCCCCTTCCACTCCCATCCCTCACCTACACCACCACACCCCCACTCTGCTCAGCTGAAATAATGCTAACGCAGAGAGGTCAGCATACCACCACAGAATTGAAGGGGCCAACTGCTCCCGCGGAGGTGCTTTTGACTTTCATTGCGATTGAGCTGCACTTATTCAATATTTACTCTCCAAGACCCCTGCCTACATTTTGTACACTGCACTTCTAAGAAAGACCATCTTAAATCCCAGCAAAGGGCCTTATATAGGCTAGAGCACTACTTAAAACTCCTGTCTGTCGGCGCTACCAGTGAAGGCTTCATTCTATCCTCAACGGTTCTACTCCCTTTCCAAAACCACTGGGAAGGCCAATCTTGAGCTATTGTAGGAGCGGCTGCGTTCTATCATTACCACTAACCTTGACTCCTGGCTGGTATGGTAGCTGTGATCACACGGAGCTCAGGCTGTGGAGCCACGGGGGTGGAAGCCCAGCCTGGGGTGAATTATTGGGTGAGTTCATTTTGCATGGCCCAGTGCCCCGGGTGGGTGGAGATTTCTCCTTAGGACCAATGGAATGGTTAGAAATGAGCAAACCCCGCCCAACACATTCCCCCTCTAATTAGCCAGCCTGGTCCTCCCTGTCAGCGCTCCCTGGGGAAGGGGTACGCCAAGTAGGCATCAGGGGTTACCCACAATGCAGCAGGCATTAACACACCTATCAAGGTAAAAAAAAAGATCAGCGCTCTGGGCTGCTCCTAACATCATTAGACAAAATGTTCAATTTTGTCGTGACATGCATACTGTACATATTCTATTCTATTCTCCATCTCATCCATCTGTGCACCACAAAGCATAAAGGGGGAAGCCAGTGTTCATTAAGATTAACTTCACAGACTCCCACACCGGGGATGTACTGGAGGTTGATGAATTCCAATTTTAAACTAATGATCAACTTCTCAGGAAGCAGAAACAAAGCAAAGCTTCCGAAACACTTGTTATCCTCCACAGACCTCTCTCCACTGTGCCCCCATAAGCACCCACACATCATGCACAAATAAATGTGCCCCATCACTACACAAAACAAACATTTATGGTGGAATAAAAATGTGTTCGCTGTGAAGATAAACATAAAAGGTTCAGCTGACACAGTATAGCAAGCAATACTGAGAGAAGTTACTCTTAGCTGAATCGCTTATACCACAATGTTTTCTCTTACTGTTCAGACCATTTTGACAATGGTGTCAGCTCAGTGTTACGTTTTCTACCGCTTCCCTCTATGACATTCAGTTGATTATAGAGATATGTTCTCTATAACTAACTGCAGCATATTGGACTGAATTTATAAATGAGATTCAGGGGAGAATTGCACCTGTACAACTCCGTAATGTTATGTTTTCCAGCTGCTTGCTTGTCTTTCTTTCATCGACCCCCTCCAGGGCCATTCATTTCTCAACACCCCTGACTTTTCCCTAAGGACTGGTGACTGAGGGGACTGGACCATGGCTTTGATCTTCACACAACTCCTTAAATCACAGAGGAAGCTGAGTTTTCCTCCAAAGGGTGTCTCTGCTCCTGCTGTTCCCCCTAGAGAGGCAGCCAAGTCATCTATGACTATGAGTGAACTGGAGAGCAAAACAGTGCTCCCTAGGGAACACAAATGCATACTCCATCAGTCACTTTCTTCTTCTCCTCTACCGAAGATTTATGAAAAATGTATATCTGCCCGATATACTCTACTGGTCTACCAGCAATCCCAAAACAGCACATTTTCAGCCAGTGTCTGTCTGTGTTTTTATGTCAGGCTCTAACTGCAGCATAATGCCTGATGACATCCATCCCAATGCAGTGTTCAACTTAATCTCCACTCTAAGGTTTTGATAATCAACATCAATTTCACACTGAACATACATGATAGGCGAAGTTGAATGAATTAATAAACTCACTCGATCATACACCCCTAACCCCATGACTCTGGATCAGAACGTTGCATGTTCGATCCCAGTTGTGGACACTGGTTTTTAATTTGGGGTTTTAACCCTATCCCAAACCTTAAACCTTACCTTAAACATTTGGAATAAGTACCTACACATCCTGTTATTACCAAATCCCAAACCTTAACCCAGTGTTTCCCAATCTTGGTTCTCGGGACCCCAAGGGGTGCACAATGTGTTTTTTTCCCTAACACTACACAGCTGATTCAAATGCTCAAAAGCTTGATGATTAGTTGATTATTTTAATCAGCTGTGTAGTGCTCGGGCAAAAACCAAAACGTGCACCTCTTGGGGTCCTGAGGACCAAGGTTGGGAAACCCTGCCTTAACCTTTAACGATTCGGAATAAGTGCCTAAAATGAACTCTTAACTTCCAAATTTGATGTTTGGAGAAATGGAACGATACAGAGCAGCAGGCGCAACAAAAATACGTAGAAATTTGACAAATGGAGCAACTTCGACATTTTTACGTTTGGAGAACATGGACGAACATCTACTTCTGCAGTGAGACTGTAAGAGCTTGAAGAAAGAACTCTCAGGGAAAAAGAACGATGTAGGTGTATGTTTCACCACTAACTACTCATGGTGTGATTGTAGCAAACTACAGGATCTCAAGTCCTTTTGTTCTCCCGATCTAGAATACCTCACCATTAAATGCTGACCTCATTACTGTACCTCTAAAGAGAATTTGATTCGTTCATCGTCAGGGCCATGTATATAAAGAGTCATTTTCATGAATTGTTTTTTAACTTTCATGAAAAAACACCAAATGTTTTAGGCTTAGTTATAGTGAAATACGTCAATTCTGGTCTTCATTTTGACAGTTTGTTGCAAAAGTTATATATTTTGGTCATTTTAGTAGTAAATCTAGCTATTTTTGCCCCTGGCGGTTCAACTCTACCATTGAAATCGTGATCGTACCACCTCAAGGTTTACTACAGGGCCTTCAGAAAGTATTCACACCTTTTGACTTTTTCCAGAATTTGTTGTGTTACAAGGTGGGATTAAAATCGATTGAATTTAAAAAAAATTGTCAATGGTCTACACAAATCAAAATGAAAACTTTGTAACTTTTGCAAAAACCTAATGACAACTAAAGCACAAATAAAAAAAGAATGTCCCTTTTTCCGGACCCTGTCTTTCAAAGATAAGTCTTAAAAATCCAAATAACGTCACACATCTTCATTTGTAAAGGGTTTAAACACTGTTTCCCATGCTTGTTCAATGAACCATAAATACGACTAAGACAGTACTATAAGGAGACAGGACGGACAGCTAATCGTCCTCGAAGTGGCAAACCATGTGTAACAACACCTGCACAGGATCGGTACATCCGAACATCACACCTACGGGACAGGTACAGGATGGCAACAACAACTGCTCGAGTTACACCAGGAACGCACAATCCCTCCATCAGTGCTCAGACAGTCTGCAATAGGCTGAGAGAGGCTGGACTGAGGGCTTGTAGGCCTGTTGTAAGGCAGGTCCTCATCAGACATCACCGGCAACAACGTCGCTTATGGGCACAAGCCCACTGTCGCTGGACCAGACAGGACTGGCAAAATGTGCTCTTCACTGACGAGTCACGGTTTTGTCTCACCAGGGGTGATGGTCGGATTTGTGTTTATCGTCAAAGGAATGAGCGTTACACCGAGGCCTGTACTCTGGAGTGGGATTGATTTGGAGGTGGCGGCTCAGTCATGGTCTGGGGCGGTGTGTCACAGCATCATTGGACTGAGCTTGTTGTCATTGCAGGAAATCTCAACGCTGTGCATTACAGGGAAGACGTCCTCCCTCATGTGGTACCCTTCCTGCAGGCTCATCCTGACATGACCCTCCAGCATTACAATGCCACCAGCCATACTGCTCGTTCTGTGAGTGATTTCCAGCAAGACAGGAATGTCAGTGTTCTGCCATGGCCAGTGAAGAGCCCAGATCTCAATCCCATTGAGCACATCTGGGACCTGTTGGATCGGCGGGCCATTCTCCCCAGAAATGTCCGGAAACTTGCAGGTGCCTTGGTGGATGAGTGGGGCAACATCTCACAGAAAGAATTGGCAAATCTGGTGCAGTCCATGAGGAGGAGATACACTGCAGTACTTAATGCAGCTGGTGGCCACATCAGATACTGACTGTTACTTTTGATTTTGACCCCCCCCCCTTTGTTTAGGGACACATTATTCCATTTCTGTTAGTCACATGTCTGTGGAACTTGTTCAGTTTATGTCTCAGTTGTTGAATCTTGTTTTGTTCATACTAATATTTACACATGTTAAGTTTGATGAAAACTAACGTTTTATTTCTAACGTGATATTTCTTTTTTTCTGATTGTTTTAATTGTTCAAGTTCAGTCAAGTTGGTTGTTGATCATTGCTAGACAGCCATTTCTTGCCATAGATTTTCAAGCCAACTTAAGTCAAATCTGTAACTAGGCCACTCAGGAATAATCAATGTTTACTTTGTAAGCAACTCCAGTGTTTTAAAGTCACCATTGGCCTCATGGGGAAACCCTGAGCGGTTTCCTTCTTCTTCGGCAAACTGAGTTTGGAAGGACGTTTATGTCTTTGTAGTGACTGGGTGCATTGATACACCATCCAAAGTGTAATTAAAACTTCACCATGCTCAAAGGGATATTCAATGTCTGCTTTTTTATTTTAACTCATCTACCAGTAGGTGCCCTTCTTTGCGAGACAATGGAAAACCTGGTCTTTGTGGTTGAATCTTTATTTGAAATTCATTGCTCGATTGAGGGGCCTTACAGATAATTGTATGTGTGGGGTACAGAGATGAGGTACTCATTCAAAAATCATGTTAAACACTATTATTGCACACAGAGTGAGTTCATGCAACATATTATCTGACAAATGTTTACTCCTGAACTTAGTTAGGCTTGCCATAACAAAGGGGTTGAATACTTATTGATTCAAGATATTTCATTTGATTAATTTCCAACATTTTGGAAATCAAATCAAATTTATTTATATAGCCCTTCGTACATCAGCTGATATCTCAAAGTTCTGTACAGAAACCCAGCCTAAAACCCCAAACAGCAAGCAATGTAGTAGTAGTACCTAATAGAGGACACTTGTATCAGTTGGTGTAGATGAACTTCATGATGATGAGCTTCTACATGTGGTCCAGTAAAGTTGCCCTCCAGTGGACACCACCACTCCTCCAGTCACAACTTCAACTCCAATAGGATAGGATGGCCGGCCGGCAAAATAGACAAAACCAAAACAAATGTTTCTATTCATCGGTTGCACCACTGGGTCACGTCATGTCATTGGTTGAGCTGGTTTTGTATGGCCTTGTGCGCCAGTTAGGTGGAAATTTCACCTAAGGATCAAATGAATGGTCTAAAATGATCCATCTCCGCTCTCCAGGGGCACCAGGCCATGAAAACGAACTCCACCATTGTTGTGAACATTCTCAAGCCGCTCTCTGCTGGCGGCACAATAGTGGTGCCCAAATGTCTTGATAGATGGAGGCTAACGATTGTTTGGTCTAAATAACAAAATATGATGACATTGATAAAGTAGACAAATGATTAGTAGGAAAGAACTTTGCCATCATTATCATGTCGTCAAATGGATGGCAATGTTGTTATTAGCGAAACAAGTTGTTCAAAAACAGTAGCTAGCTAAAATCTGAGTTGTTCTCCCCTCAATCTAACGACATACCAAAGATTTTTATAGCTCATTTTTCTATCTGTGTTTATACTGCATTTAGAGTCAATCTGGCAACATCATAATTATTCCTAAAGGTCTACAATGTCTTTGCATTTCCAAGCCACTGTAATGCACTTTTGATGAAATCAGCGTTCAGTGAGTGATCAGTCAGACATGCTTCTCAGATACGTGGCTTGCTTGTTATTGAGAATAGCCATAGTGAGCTACCATAGTGATCCCCACAAGAGTAGCTCATTTCAGTGCATCATTCAGATATAACTTGCTAGCTAACTAGTTGGTTGTACTAGAAATTAAATAATCTTGCTAGCTAATTATTTGTTTTTCAACAGGACAATGACCCAACAGACATCCAGGCTGTATAAGGGCTATTTGACCAAGAAGGAGAGTGATGGAGTGCTGCGTCAGATTACCTGGCCTCCACAATCACCTGAACTCAACCCAATTGAGATGGTTTGGGATGAGTTGGAACGCAGAGTGAAGGAAAAGCAGCCAACAAGTGCTCAGCATATGTGGGAACTCCTTCAAGACGCTTGGAAAAGCATTCCAGGTGAAGCTGTTTGAGAGAATGCCAAGACCGAGCAAAGCGTACAACAGCATCACCCGGGTTAGGGTTTGGCTGGGGTAGGCCGTCATTGTAAATAAGGATTTAAATAAGAAACTGACTTGCCTAGTTAAATAAAGGTTAAGTTAAAATAAATAAGTAAATTCATCCCGTGCCCACACACTTCCAATTATGAAAAGTGAAAGCATGCCTGTGAGAGGGATCGCCATGGTACAGAAGTAGTTGTAGGTTTTTATAAAGTACCCAAGACCAATCTGTGAGTTAATTTGACCTATGGAAAAAGAGCTATTGTGTAAATGGATTGAGCCTCTTATCTTAATTTTCAAGGTGAGGATTGCACTTCTCTTCCCAACACAATACCGCAATAAATGTGAGTCCACATTTCAACAAATCTTTCTGCACACCATGGGTTATAAAAACGTACACCACAAGTGGCAATAGATGTCATTAATTTGGCGCCTTACCACTGTGAGCTAACTGTCCAGAGGATTCTTTGCTTGAGATGCACATAATTTTATTATCAGAGCTGGCCAGTGGACTTCTGGTAAGTATGCTTTAGTTCTCACCTGAATGCTTTTTAAGATGTTATTTGAAGGGTTTGGGCAAAGGCTGAAATTGGGGTTGAGAGTTACCCTTAAACAAGATAGCAAGCAGCCCCTCCCATGCAGGGAGGCGTCCTAGAAACAAAGAGGTGATGTAGCTCTTACACAACACTCTAGCTTTATCCAAGCAAATGACTACAGACTGTCGCTCTTACCTCTCTATTGATTGAACCTCTTGGAATGATCATCAAAGCATACATCATCAACACCAACAAACACCTACTTGACCACCTCCAATTTGCATACCGGGAGGAGAGAGGAACAGAGGATGCCATCCTCTCTCTCTTACATTTGGTGTACATGCATTTGGAGGGCAACAAAACCCATATGCGTATCACGTTCGCAGATTTCACCTCGACATTTAACACAATCAATCCATTTGTCCGCTCAGACAGACTGGGAGGAGACTTCAGACTTGATGCTTATCACATGGATCCCCAACTTCCTAACTGAAAGGTCTCCGCAGGTATGAGTTGTCAACACACTGTTGGAGGTACACACTACTTCAGTTGGAACCCCACAGGGCAGCGTCTTTTCACCGGTACTGTACATAGTGTATATCGACAGCTGCCGAAGCCAGTTCCCAGGGTGCCACCTGATCAAGTATGCCGACAACGCTGCTTTGGTCAGTCTCCTCGAACGGGATGAGACCGAGCACTGACCGGCTCTGAATTATTTCACTGTTTGGTGTGAGTCGTCCCATCTAAATGTAAACACATAAAAAACAAAGGATATGATGATTGACTTTTGAAGGAACACTACCATGCACACACCATCACTGAAAAAGGGGGAGCCCATTGAACTAATGGAGGAGTACAAATGTCTTGGGCTAGTCATTGACAACAAGCTGTCCTCGGATCAGTGTGCTGACATTATTTTTAAGAAAGGCAAGAGACTGTATTTCATACGGAAGCTGCACTTTTTCAATGTTGATCTAACCATCATAGTTCTCTTTTATAAATCATTCATTGAGAGCATTCTGTCCTACTGCCAGACCTGCTGGTTTGGGAATGCAAAGCTTGCACAGAAAAATAGCTTGGGCACGATAGTAAGGACTTGCGGAAAAATCATGTGGCAGCAACAGTAAGAGATGTCATCTCTTTACCTGGTCAAAGCCCCCCAGAAGGCCAACAAAATTGTGTTGGACTCTTCCCCTCCACTCCAACCCAAAATCCAGCCCCTCCCCTCGCGCCTCAGGTACAGACTACCTGAGGTTAAAAAAAATAGGGCCAAGTACTCTTTCATTCAACGAAATGTTGGACTAATAACACTTGCACTTAAACACGTAGCCCATTTTGACATTTTTATTATCAAATTGCACTTACCCAGCCTACATCCTTGTAAATATTCTACATACGGCTCAGGACACGAACAAGTACAACAAGTCCTCCTACGACCTCCGCAGAGCCATCAAACAAGCAGAAGGACAATATGGGAACAAGATGGAGTCCTATTACACAGGCTCTTACGCTCATTGCAATTGGCAGAGTCTACAGATTACAAAGGACAACGCAGCCGTGATCTGTCCAGCGATGCCTCTCTACCAGATGAACTCAATGCATTTCATGCATGCTTCTCCAAAAATGAGAGACCACGTCGACCCATAGGACTGGGTGATCTCACTCTCCGAGGCTGACGTGAGTAAGGCTTTTAATGAGGTTAACACTTGCAAAGCCACGGGCCGGACGGTATTCCAGGGACAGCAGGCATATGCAATCTAATTTTCAACCTTTCCTGGTCCCAGTCTGTAATCCCCACGTCTCAAGCTGACCACCATCATTCCTGTTCCCAGGAACTCTAAGACGTTCTGCCACAATGACTACCGCCGTGTAGCACTCACATCTGCAATCCTGAAGTGTTTTGAAAGGCTGGTTTTATGGCACACATCAACTCCATCATCCCACAAACCCTAGACTCAGCATGCATTTGTAGTCTATTTGTGTGCTGTTAAAGCCCCTTGTTTTAGCTATGTCATGGAGTTTGCTAAATAGTTAAAAAAAGAAACTGATAAAACACACAGGTGCTAAATCAAGGTGAGGACCAAGAGCAAGAGAGGAAGTGCGGTGGTGTAGTGTCCACAAATAAATAATCATTGTTGAATCTGAAAAGACACATATCCCGAAAGCATAATGGTGTAGGGTACTTAGTACGTGCACATCAGTGGCAGTCAGTGCCGTTTAAGATGAGGGAGGATGATTCTTTTTTTTTATGAGCATGGCCTTATTTCTATTGCAGCATATTGGCGTATTCCATTCACCTAGTTAAACGTAACTTCGATAGGTTTAGGCTACTATATGATACTCAAATTTCCCTATAACCATCATGAGGCTGCTACAACCTAGCCTATGAATGAAAGATCACAACTTAGATGACACAGGTCCAGAGAAAATGTTGAGGTGAAAGACAGTGACACATGGACAGACATCATCTTCAAATAATATTTTTGCAGGAATCTCCTTGCGAATGATTTTGCCGAAGATTCTATCACCGCCGGGCTGGGCAACCTGAGCTTGTGACGCATTCAATACCGCCTTGCACACTGTTGCCTGCATCTAGCTAATCTAGGGTGTAATCATTAGTCCAACAGTTGCAATCCCCAGGCCACATAAACACAGTTCACTTTCATAGCAGCCACATACAAACAGCTCATTGTATTCATTCTCTCATCTACGTGCTCACATTTTCCCTTCGCTTGTGGACTTCAAAGCACAACACATCAGCTGTCTGTGACCAGGCAAAAAAACATTTCCAAACCAAACCATCCTAACATAACTGCTAACCGCTACTCACACAGCCTACACCATTGTCACCATATTAGCTAAAGAAACATCATAGTCAACATAGCTAATAGAACTAATACGTTAGTAAACCCTTTACAATCATGCAGAACAGTCTACAGTAAGTTTGCAGTTTAACAGTTACACTGGCAGGCCCCAGTGGCAATAAATTAGTAAAACCAAACCTTACCTTGACCTGGCCAAGGCTTTCGACTCTGTCAATCACCGTATTCTTATCGGCAGACTCAGCATCCTTGGTTTCTCAAATGACTGCCTCGCCTGGTTCACCGACTCCTTCTCAGATAGAGTTCAGTGTGGAGGGCCTGTTGTCCGCACCTCTGTCAGTCTCTATGGGGGGTACCACAGGGTTCAATTCTCAGGCCGACTATTTTCTCTGTATATATCAACGATGTCGTGATTCCCTGATCCACATCTACGCAGACGACACCATTCTGTATATATCTGGCCCTTCTTTGGACACTGTGTTAACAAACCTCCAAACGAGCTTCAATGCCATACAACACTCCTTCCTTGGCCTCCAACTGCTCTTAAACGCTAGTAAAACTAAATGTATGCTCTTCAACCGATCGCTGCCAGCACCCACCCGCCCGACTAGCATCACTACTCTGGACGGTTCGGACCTAGAATATGTGGACAACTACAAATACCTAGGTGTCCGGCTAGACTGTAAACTCTCCTTCCAGACTCATATTAAACATTTCCAATACAAAATAAAATGTAGAATCGGCTTCCTAGTTTTGCAACAAAGCTTCCTTCACTCACGCCGCCAAACATACTCTCGTAAAACTGATTATCCTAACGATCCTCGACTTCGGCAATGTCATTTACAAAATAGCCACCAACACTCTACTCAGCAAACTGGATGCAGTCTATGACAGTGCCATCCATTTTGTCACCAAAGCCCCATACACCACCCACCACTGCGACCTGTATGCTCTTGTCGGCTGGCCCTCACTACACATTCGTCGACAGACCCACTGGCTCCAGGTCATCTATAAGTCTTTGCTAGGTAAAGCTCCGCCTTATCTCAGTTCACTGGTCACGATAACCCACCCGTAGCACGCGCTCCAGCAGGGATATCTCACTGGTCACCCCCAAGCTAACACCTACTTTGGCCGCCTTTCCGTCCAGTTCTCTGCTGCCAGTAACTGGAACGAATTGCAAAAATCACTGAAGTTGGAGACTTATATCTCCCTCACTAACTTTAAACATCAGCTATCTGAGCAGCTAACCGATCGCTGTAGCTGTACACAGCCCACCTGTAAATAGCCCATCCAATATTCCTACCTCATACCCATATTGTTTTTATTTACTTTCTGCTCTTTTGCACACCAGTATTTCTACTTGCACATCATCATCTGCACATCTATCATCCCAGTGTTAATTTGCTAAATTGTAATTACTTCGCTACTATGGCCTATTTATTGCCTTACCTCCTCACGCAATTTGCACACACTGTATATATACACGTTTATATATAGACATTTTTCTATTGTGCTATTGACTGAACGTTTGTTTATTCCATGTGTAACTCTGTGTTGTTGTTTGTGTCGCACTGCTTTGCTTTATCGCAGTTGTAAATGAGAACTTGTTCTCAACTGGTCTACCTGGTTAAATAAAGGTGAAATTAAATTAAATAAAAAATACCCTAAAGAGTGATGTTAAGGCTAATGTAGACCTTCATTGCAAAACAATGTGTTTTAATCAATTATTTGGTGACGTGAATATATTTAGTATAGATTTATCTAAAAGGGTATCTTTTTAACTTTTCACTATTTTTATGTTCATGAACGTCACTGAGGAGGATGGACCTCCCCCTTCCTCTTCTGAGAAGCCTCCACAGGTGCACATTCTAAAATAAATGAAGTAGGTGGGGAGCTAATTAAGTGTGTCATTGTAGTAAAGTATTAATAAACCAAAAAGCAGATCTCTTAAAAGTTTCCATCATTTTTGTTCTATTATATATTCAATAGGACATCATTTTGGCCCAATAGGCCTGGCATATTCCAACATTCAAGGAGCTTTCCGTTTTGACTTGGTTATTTAGCCTAAAAACATTTAGGCCTACCTATCCCTGCACAGCCTGGCAAGAGTAGCCAACAGGATGTTAAGCATCCCCGGTGGCTTTGCAAGTACGACGAGGACATTGTCCACTGCTGGCCTGCTCTCCAGGCACCGTTGCATGTGCCAGATGCCACAGACTCTGGCCAAACTCATGTTTCTACAAATGAATTCAAAGGCACTGAGGCACCGAGCCTAATAAGGCATTTTTTCATTTAATTTGTATTTAATTATTTAATTGAAGTCACAGCCTATTATGTGCAATGATGATTTCTAATGATTTAATTGTATAATGATTTAATACGATGAAATGTTGTTTAAATGCTGAGCGGTTAATGTTCCTGACTCCCTACCAGCCTAGTGTGTCATACTCACAAATGCTTCACAGTGTATTTCTTTGTAGGCACTAGCCTTGAAATAATTGTAATAATATAGCCTAAATAATTCATTTTCTCTGGCTCCCTGTCTGGCTCCTGACCTATTTACAGTGTTTATATGCTGTTTGACGTGACATGTAGCCTATTTGAAATGATGAGTGCTTCTTACATTCACCTTTTCATGTTTATTCAAATACTTTTCATTCAAATCATATGGTTTGTTTTCAATACTTCAAAACCAAATGCTAGGTCCAGGTAGTCACAATAATAGAAGGGTGTTGGTTAAATTGTGATTTTAATGAATGGCATGAATTTGGAGAGGCAGTTTCTATCCCTGTGAGTGCAGAGTGGTTTTCAGTGGATCTGTAGGAAAGGATGTGGAGCGCTGGAGCGGTACGCACCGCTCCATGAGCGATGAGCAGGTTTGCCGACTGCTCAATTCTGCTCAAGTACTTTGTAAGGAGTTGGACCTGTGGCAGAAGTTGAACCTGTGGGCGGAAGTTATCCAGTTTGAATACCGGGCTTGGCACAGGAAAAAAACAGGAGAAATGGATCTGACAAGTGGAGGGCTGTTGGGTTCACGTTCTCAAAACATTCTCCTACCATTGGGCCATTGAGCAAGGCCCTTAACCCACAGCATGCTATGCACGCAGGTTGAACCTGTGCTCGACTCAACAGTATGTGTGAGGTCTGCTGTTTGTTGGGGGTTGAGAATGGAGCGGAAGACTCATTTTTGATGTTTGCTGTAACTAATAGACAAAGTTGTATTGTATTGTATTGCAAAGAAGTCAGACAGAGAGTTGACGTGGGCCATCATTCAAATAAAGAGATGCCACCCTGGCCACAAGTGCATATTTCCAAACTATGTTTGCATATGAAACATTGCATACAAAACATTCTACAAACTATGCTGATATTCTTTTGTCTATAATTTAATTGATTTGTTGAATTATATTCTACATCAAAATATATTTTGGTTCATTGAAGAACCTGTAGGGTTCTATATAGAACTTTGAGGGGTTCCATATATAAAGCAAGCGACAGAACCCTTTAAGGTTCGATAAGGAACCTTTTTTTCTAAGAGTGCAGGACAACAATCTCTCCCTCAGTGTCAATGAGACCAAGGAGCTGATCATGGAGTACCGGAAACAGGGGGCGAGCACGCCCCCATCCACATCGACTTGGCTGTAGTGGAGTGGGCCGAGATCTTCAAGTTCCTCAATATCCAAAGGACTTAAAATGGTCCACACACATGCACACAGTTATGAAGAATGAGCAACAGCCCCTCTTCCCCCTGGGGACAGCAAAGTACCTCACCGGGGCTGAGCTCCTTGCCATCCAGGACCTCTACATCACACGGTTTGAAAGGAAGGCACGGAAAATTATTAAAGACCGAAACCACCCAAGCCCTAGACGGTTCAACTTCCGCATAGCAAGCAGTACTGGAGCAAGAAGTCTGACAACAACAGGCTCTTCAACAGCTTCTATCCCCAAGCCATAAGACTGCTCAATAGCTTTCAAAACGTCTACACGGTCTGTATTGACCCTTGTATTTTATTTTCACTATGCACACACAGAGGACAGTACACACATACACACAGACACACACAGACATACACACACACAAACTTCATTGGCTCATACGCACACACATTCATACTGTCTCTACATGTGCACACACACTCACATACAATCATCATATGCTGTGGCTACTCTGTCATCATACATCCTGATGCCTAGTCAGCTTACACCTACAGTACACATATCTATCCCTACCCCTCCAGTATCCCTTCGCATTGTAAATATGGTATTGACACTGATCTTGGAACTGACCCTGTATATAGCTTACTTTCTTTCTCATGTTTTTCTTACTTCTATTTCTAGTGTGCTTTTGTCCTAATTTATTTTATTTTATAGTACTACGGGTATTGATTACTGCATTGTTGGGAAAGAGCTTGCAAGAAAGGCATTTCACTGTACTGTATCCGAGTGGGGGGTGCTAGGCATTTCACTGTACTGTATCAGAGTGGGGGGTGCTAGGCATTTCACTGTACTGTATCAGAGTGGGGGGGGGGGGTGCTCGGCATTTCACTGTACTGTATCAGAGTGGGGGGTGCTAGGCATTTCACTGTACTGTATCAGAGTGGGGGGTGCTAGGCATTTCACTGTACTGTATCAGAGTGGGGGGGGGGTTGGCGGGTGCCAAGCATTGGGGAGAAAAAAATGTAGGGCATCACCCTGTGCCAGCATTTCCACCCCAAGTGGTTCCTTTATCACCATTAGGGGGGTGATAAATGAATATGATATACAGTACCAGTCAAAAGTTTGGACACACCTACTCGTCCAAGGGTTTTTGTTTATTTTGTTCTATTTTCAACATTGTAGAATAATAGTGAAGACATCAAAACTATGAAATAACACATAGTGTAGTGACTAAAAAATTGTTCAACAAATCAAAATATATTTTTCTTCAAAATAGCCACCCTTTGCCTTGATGACAGCTTTGCACAGTCTTGGCATTCTCTCAACCAGCTTCAACTGAAATGCTTTTCCAACAGTTCCCACATATGATGAGCACTTTATGGCTGCTTTTCCTTCACTCTGTGGTCCAAATCATCCCAAACCATCTCAACTGGGTTCAGGTCTGGGGATTGTGGAGGCTAGGTCATCTGATGCAGCACTCCATAAATCTACTTCTTGGTCAAATAGCCCTTACGCAGCCTGGAGGTGTGTGGGTCATTGTTCTGTTGAAAAACAAATGACAGTCCCACTAAGCGCAAACCAGATGGGATGGCGTTTCGCTGCAGAATTCTGTGGTAGCCATGTTGGTTAAGTGTGCCTTGAGTTGTAAGTAAACCACTAACAGTGTAATCAGCAAAGAACACCCACAACATCACACTTCCTCCTCCATGCTTCATGGTGGGAACCACACATGCGGAGAGCATCCATTCACCTTCTCTGCGTCTCACAAAGACACGGCAGTTGGAACCAAAAATCTAAAATTTGGACTCATCAGACCAAAGAACAGATTTCCACTGGTCCAATGTCCATTGCTCATGTTTCGTGGCCCAAGAAAGTCTCTTCTTCTTATTGGTATCTTTTAGTAGTGGTTTCTTTGCAGCAATTCAACCATGATGGCCTGATTCATGCAGTCTCCTCTGAACAGTTGATGATAAGATGTGTCTGTTACTTGAACTCTGTGAAGCATTTATTTGGGCTGAAATTTCTGAGGCTGGTAACTCTAATGAACCTATTGTCACGAATCCCGTTTCATGAGTCTGTTTTTTTTTGCCAGTGTTCTGTCCTGGAGTGTTTTTTCCGGCGTCCTGGAACGCACCCTGTCTGGTTGCCGGGCAATGTAGCCAGTTGGGAGTTCTGATTACCCGCACCTGTATCCCATCAGCTATCTGCACACCTGGTCCTGATCATCATCTCTCCTCTTCATAAGCCCGGACCTGACAACCATTCCCTGCCGGATCGTTAGCCATGAACAGTATGTTGTGCCATAGTATCAGCCTCAAGTTGGATAGAATTTGTTTTGTTGTTTTGTACGTCTTGCTTGCCTTAAACTTACCTCCGTTTGTTCTGTCTTCAGTTACTCACCCATTTACCCCATTCCCGCCTGGTCGTCGGAGGATTCCGCTTCCCCATTGGATCCACCTATTTACTCCCATCAACTCACCACCGCTGCCCGCTACGCCACCTGGATATATCTACCCACTCACATTCACTTGTAAATAAATACTCACCTTCTTCCTACTCTCCTTGTCCTGGTCTGCTTCTGGGTTCGATTTTGAAGAAACGTGACAGAACGATCCGGCCAAGGATGAACCCAGCGGACCTGGATTCCGTTTGCCATGCCATTACCCAGCAGGGGAAGACACTGGGACAACACAAGACGGCGCTACAGGAGATAGCGGGTGCAATCCAGAATTTATCTGCTAGCTTGACACAAATCCAGGATCAGCTCAGTTTGCTGGCGATTCATTCACCACCTGTTTCACCCATCTCACCTGCCGTGTCTGATGCGGTTTCCTTCCGTGAACCCAAGGTACCGACGCCTGATAAATATGAAGGGGATTTGGGAAGATGCCGTTCGTTTCTTATGCAGTGTGGGTTAGTGTTTGATCTGCAGCCCCATTCTTACGCCACTGACAAGGCTAGGATAGCCTTTGTTATTGAACTGCTGCGTGGAAGAGCTCTGGAATGGGCTTCAGCCGTTTGGGAACGACAGGAGACCTGCATGGCTTCATACCAGGAATTCACGGGAGAGATGAGAAGGCTTTTCGACCATCCAGTCCGAGGTAAGGACGCAGCTAAACGTTTGTTCACTCTTCGCCAAGGAGCTCGCAGTGTGGCAGACTTTATGATCGAGTTCAGGGCATTGTCTGTGGAGAGTGGTTGGAATGAGGAGTCACTACAAGCGGCTTTTTACCAGGGGTTGTCGGAGCAACTCAAGGACGAGCTGATATCTTATCCAGAGCCTAGTGACCTAGACAGTTTGGTCACTTTATCTATTCGGGTAGATAATAGAGTCCGAGAGAGAAGGAGGCAGAAACAGTGGGGCCCATCCAATCAATCAGCAACTCGGTTACCATTCGGTTCAGGAAATGAACCAGAACGTATTGATCGTTATTCCCCACACGGGATTAGTGGAGGGGTCTTGCCACCAGATCCTGAACCAATGCAAGTGGGGAGACACAGGCTAACTAAGGAGGAGCGCCAACGTAGACATGAGACCAACAGCTCTCTCTACTGTGGTAGCTCAGGACATTACATCTCCGCTTGTCCACAGCGCTCGTTAAACTGCCCGGCTCGCTAGTTTTGGGAGGAATTTTAGCGAGCCAGTTTCAACCTCTCAAGAATCCTGTCAGACGCCGTTTTCCTGCGACCCTTATGAATAAGGATCAGAGCTTAGAGATGAACGCTTTTATCGATTCAGGTGCCGATGGCAGCTTTATTGATGCCGACTTGGTGGAACAGCTGGGGCTTTCCAAGGAGCAATTGCCGGAAGCCATTGAAGCGACCACTCTGAACGGCAGTAGTCTGGCACGGATCACTATGAGGACTGAACCGGTTAAGATGTTGTTGTCGGGGAATCATTCAGAGTTTATCTCCTTCTTCATTCTGTCCTTGCCCCATGTTCCTCTGGTTCTTGGTTACCCCTGGCTGAAGGAACACAATCCCTCGTTTGATTGGGTGACGGGTAAGAGAACTAGTTGGAGCATTGATTGTCATGCTAACTGTCTTAGGACTGCCTGTTCTCCTGCCGTTTCCAGTCAGGTCAGTGCCTCTGCTCCTCCTGATTTGTCCCTGGTTCCAGAAACATATCACGAGTTGGGTGAAGTATTCAGTAAACAGAAGGCTCAGTCCCTTCCTCCCCACCGACCTTATGACTGTGCGATTAATCTGTTTCCTGGAGCCGCCTTTCCCAAGGGGCGGTTATACAGTATCTCTCGACCTGAACGTGAGGCCTTGGAGACCTACATCAAGGAGTCTCTAGCTGCAAGTCTCATTCGGCCCTCGTCATCACCTCTGGGAGCAGGATTTTTTTTGTGAGCAAGAAGGATGGCTCTCTTCGACCGTGTATTGATTATCGGGGTTTGAATGTTATTACGGTCAAGAACAAGTATCCCCTGCCCTTGATGAGTTCGGCTTTCGATTCTTTACAGGGTGCTACGGTTTTAACAAAGCTTGATTTACGTAATGCTTATCATTTGGTTCGGATCAAGGAGGGGGACGAGTGGTTGACTGGGTTCAATACTCCGATGGGACATTTCGAGTACCAGGTGATGCCGTTTGGACTGACCAACGCTCCTGCTGTGTTCCAAAGTATGGTGAATGACGTTCTGAGAGATATGATTGGTATTTTTGTGTTCGTTTACCTGGATGATATCCTCATCTTCTCGAAGGAGCTTTCTAGCCACGTTCAGCATGTCAAGCAGGTCCTGCAGCGGTTATTGGAGAACCGTCTGTTCGTGAAGGCTGAGAAGTGCGATTTTCACGCCCACACGACGTCCTTCCTCGGGTACATCATCTCCAGGGGAGAGATCAAGATGGACCAAGAGAAGGTTCGGGCGGTTCGGGATTGGGTCCAGCCAGGTACGAGATTGCAGCTCCAGAGATTCCTGGGGTTTGCAAATTTTTATCGGAGGTTTATCCGTGATTACAGCCGGGTGGCCGCCCCTTTAACTGTACTGACGTCTTGCACCAGAAAGTTCTGTTGGTCTCCTGAGGTAGACCGAGCATTTCTAGATTTGAAGAGCCGATTCACCAACGCCCCGATTCTCTCTCAACCTGACACTTCCCGTCAGTTCGTTGTGGAGGTGGATGCGTCTGATGTGGGGGTGGGCGCCATCCTGTCCCAGCGTAGCTCCACTGACGGTAAACTCCATCCCTGCGCCTTCTACTCTTGTCGTCTTTCTCCAGCTGAAAGAAACTACGATGTGGGTAACCGGGAGCTTCTCGCTGTGAAGCTCGCCTTGGAGGAGTGGCGTCACTGGTTGGAGGGAGCGGAGCAACCGTTTGTGGTCTGGACTGACCACAAGAATCTGGCTTACGTGCAATCGGCTAAACGTCTCAACTCCCGTCAGGCCCGGTGGGCTTTGTTTTTTGGACGCTTCAATTTTTCCCTGACGTTCCGACCTGGGTCGAAGAACGGGAAGGCGGACGCCCTGTCCCGGATGTTCTCCAAGACGGAGGAGAGTGGGGCCAAGACTGAGACGATTCTTCCCCAGAACGTTGTCGTGGGAGCCGTTACATGGAGGATTGAGGAGGAGGTGATGGCGGCTCTTCGTACACAGCCCGGGCCCGATAACGGTCCACCCGGTCGGTTGTTCGTGCCTAAGTCGGTTCGTTCTGCTGTCTTTCAGTGGTCCCACGCCAGCAAGATAGCTTGTCACCCTGGTGTTGCTCGGACTATGGCGTTACTGCGCAGACGATTTTGGTGGCCTGCCATGGGAGAAGATACCCGGAGGTTTGTTGCCGCTTGTCCTGTTTGTGCGCAGAATAAGAATACCAATCGGGCCAGCTCTGGGCTTCTTCACCCCCTACCTATTCCCCGGCGACCGTGGTCGCATCTGGCCCTGGATTTTGTCACGGGGTTGCCCTCTTCTGTTGGTAATACGGTTATTCTGACCATTGTGGATAGATTTAGCAAGTTTGCCCACTTTGTTCCCCTCTCCAAGCTGCCTTCTGCCACTGAGACGTCCGAGATCCTGGTTAGGGAGGTGTTCAGGGTCCACGGGTTGCCCTGTGACATTGTTTCTGACCGTGGTCCTCAGTTTACCTCTGCTGTCTGGAAGTCCTGTTTGGCCATTGGAGCTACAGTCAGTCTCACATCTGGATTTCACCCCCAATCTAATGGTCAGGCGGAGAGAGCCAACCAGAAGATGGAGTCCACACTGCGCTGTCTTGTTTCCTCTGATCCCACCTCTTGGTCCTCTCAATTACCCTGGGTCGAGTATGCTCATAATACTCTCCCTTCATCTGCCACTGGGATGTCTCCCTTCCAGTGCCTGTACGGTTACCAACCTCCCTTGTTTCCTTCTCAGGAGCGGGATCTCTCGGTTCCTTCTGTCCAGACCCACATTCGTCGTTGCCACCGCACCTGGCATCGGGCCAGGAAGGCCCTCCTTAAGGTTTCTGACCGGTATCAGATCCAGGCGAATCGTCGCTGTATTCCTGCCCCCGCTTATACCGTTGGAGATAAGGTTTGGTTGGCTACACGGGATCTTCCTCTACGGACTGAGTCGAGGAAACTGTCACCGAAGTTCATTGGTCCGTTTGTAGTGGAGAAGATCATTAATCCTGTTGTGGTCCGACTCAAGTTGCCTGCTACACTAAGAGTACATCCCACCTTTCATGTCTCCTGCCTCAAGCCGGTTCTCCTCAGTCCTCTGATGCCCCCTCATCCTCGTCGTCCTCCTCCTCGGATGATCGGAGGTGGTCCTGTCTACACGGTGCGCCGCATCATGGACTCCAGACGGTGGGGTCGAGGGTTCCAGTATTTAGTGGATTGGGAAGGATATGGTCCTGAGGAGAGGAGTTGGATTCCTCGGCGTCAGATCCTTGACGATGACCTGCTTTGTGACTTTTACCGCCTCCACCCTGGCGCTCCGCCAGGTGGCGTTCGTCGGAGGGGGGGTACTGTCACGAATCCCGTTTCATGAGTCTGTTTTTTTGCCAGTGTTCTGTCCTGGGGTGTTTTTTCCGGCGTCCTGGAACGCACCCTGTCTGGTTGCCGGGCAATGTAGCCAGTTGGGAGTTCTGATTACCCGCACCTGTATCCCATCAGCTATCTGCACACCTGGTCCTGATCATCATCTCTCCTCTTCATAAGCCCGGACCTGACAACCATTCCCTGCCGGATCGTTAGCCATGAACAGTATGTTGTGCCATAGTATCAGCCTCAAGTTGGATAGAATTTGTTTTGTTGTTTTGTACGTCTTGCTTGCCTTAAACTTACCTCCGTTTGTTCTGTCTTCAGTTACCCACCCGGATCATTTACCCCATTCCCGCCTGGTCGTCGGAGGATTCCGCTTCCCCATTGGATCCACCTATTTACTCCCATCAACTCACCACCGCTGCCCGCTACGCCACCTGGATATATCTACCCACTCACATTCACTTGTAAATAAATACTCACCTTCTTCCTACTCTCCTTGTCCTGGTCTGCTTCTGGGTTCGATTTTGAAGAAACGTGACACTTATCCTCTGCAGCAGAGGTAACTGGGTCTTCCTTTCCTGTGGCAGTTCTCATGAGAGCCAGTTTCATCATAGCGCTTGATGGATTTTGCGACTGCACTTGAAGAAACGTTTAAAGTTCTTAACATTTTCCGGATTGACTGACCTTCATGTCTTAAGGTAATGATGGACTGTAATTTCTCTTTGTTTATTTGAGCTGTTCTTGCCATAATATGGACTTGGTCTTTCACCAAATAGGGCTATATTCTATATACCACCCCTACCTTGTCACAACACATCTGATTAGCTCAAACTCATTAAGAAGGAAATAAATTCTACAAATGATCTTTTAACAAGGCACACCTGTTAATTGAAATGCATTCCAGGTGACTACCTGATGAAGATGGTTGTGAGAATGCCAAGAGTGTGTAAAGCTGTCATCAAGACAAAGGGTGGCTACTTTGAGGAATCTAAAATATGAAATATATTTGGATTTGTTTAGCACTTTCTTGGTTACTTCCATATGTGTTATTTCATAGTTTTGATGTCTTCATTATTATTCTACAATGTAGAAAACAGTAAAAAAAATAAAGAGTAACCCTGGAATGAGTAAGTGTGTCCAAACTTTTGACTGTTACTGTATATATTTTTCGTGCAGTCTGAATCGAGAAAAAGCACATGGAATCTGATATTTGAAGTCACAATTGAAACCACCTTCACAGGTTGTTTGAAATCAGATATAAATCTGATTCCTGGCCATGCGACTTGTGTCTGAACAGTTAAATCTGATATATTTGCCCTCAAGTATTTTTAAGACTTACAGTTGAAGTCGGAAGATTACATACACCTTAGCCAAATACATTTAAACTCAGTTTTTCACAATTCCTGACATTTAATCCTAGTAAAAATTCCCTGTCTTAGGTCAGTTAGGATCACCACTTAATTTTATGGATGTGAAATGTCAGAATAATAGTAGAGAGAATGATTTATGTTACGGCTTTCTTCCGTCGAAGGAGAGTCGGACCAAAATGCAGCGTGGTTAGTTCGATACATGTTTAATGAAAACGAAAACGAACAATACAAATACAAAAACAACAAACGGAAAATGTGAAAACCTATACAGCCTGTCTGGTGACAAGTAACACAGAGACAGGAACAAACACACAGTGAAACCCAGGCTACCTAAATATGGTTCCCAATCAGAGACAACGAGAATCACCTGACTCTGAGAACCTCAGGCAGCCATAGACTATGCTAGACACCCCTACTCAGCCACAATCCTTATACCTACTAAAACCCCCAATACCACAACACAACACAAAATAACCCCATGTCACACCCTGGCCTGACCAAATAAATATATAAACACAAAATACTAAGACCAGGGCGTGACAATTTATTTCAGTTTTTATTCCTTTCATCACTTTCCCAGTGGGTCAGAAGTTTACATACACTCAATTAGTATTTGGTAGCAATGCATTTAAATTGTTTAACTTGGGTCAAACTATTTTTGGTAGCCTTCCACAAGCTTCCCACAATAAGTTGGGTGAATTTTGGCCCATTCCTCCTGACAGAGCTGGTGTAACTGAGTCAGGTTTGTAGGCCTCCTTGCTCGCACACGCTTTTTCAGTTCTGCCCACACATTTTCTATGGGATTGAGGTCAGGGTGTTGTGATGGCCACTCCAATAGCTTGACTTTGTTGTCCTTAAGCCATTTTGCCACAACTTTGGAAGTATGCTTGGGGTCATTGTCCATTTGGAAGACCCATTTGCGACCAAGCTTTAACTGATGTCTTGAGATGTTGCTTCAATATATCCACATCATTTTCCTCCTCATGATGTCATCTATTTTGTAAAGTGCACCAGTCCCTTCTGTAGCAAAGCACCCCCACAACATGGTGCTGCCACCCCTGTGCTTCACGGTTGGGATGGTATTCTTTGGCTTGCAAGCTTCCCCCTTTCTCCTCCAAACATAACGATGGTCATTATGGCCAAACAGTTCTATTTTTGTTTCATCAGACCAGAGGACAATTCTCCAAAATGTATGAACGTTGTCCCCATGTGCGGTTGCAAATTGTAGTCAGTTTTTTTTATGGCGGTTTGGAGCAGTGGCTTCTTCCTTGCTGAGCAGCCTTTCAGGTTATGTCGATATAGGACCCGTTTTAATGTGGATATAGATACTTTTGTACCTGTTTCCTCCAGTGTCTTCACAAGGTCCTTTGCTGTTGTTCTGGGATTAATTTGTACATTCATCTCTAGGAGACGGAATGCATCTCCTTCCTGAGGAGTATGACGGCTACGTGGTCATATGGTGTTTATACTTGCGTACTATTGTTCATACAGATGAACGTGCTACCTTCAGGCGTTTGGAAATTGCTCCCAAGGATGAACCAGACTTGTGAAGGACTACAATTTTTTTTCTGAGGTCTTGGCTGATTTTTCATTTTTTTTCCCATGATGTCAAGAGGCACTGAGTTTAAAGGTAGGCCTTGAAATACATACACAGGTACACCTCCAATTGACTCAAATTATGTCAAATAGCTTATCAGAAACTTCTAAAGCCATAACATAATTTTCTGGAATTTTACAAGCTGTTTAAAAACACAGTCAATTTAGTGTATGTTAACTTCTGACCCACTGGAATTGAGATACAGTGAAATAATCTGTCTGCAAACAATTGTTGGAAAAATACTTGTGTCACACACAAAGTAGATGTCCTTACCAACTTGCCAAAACTATAGTTTGCTAACAAGACATTTGTGGAGTGGTGGAAAAACAAGTTTTAATGACTCCAACCTAAGTGCATGTAAACTTCCGAATTCAACTGTAGAATTCAAGATATATTAGATCAAATCCACACAGGAACTATTCTTTTAGACTGGAAAATGTACATGTGGAGATATTATTCCCAACTGCAAAAAACGATACCTTTTTTTCTCAAAGTAAGAAAAGCTATACAAGAATTAACCATTTTTTTCCTCCCAAATGCACTCAACAATTTACTGGATTAGATAATGTACGATATAGTGATATCGGATCATTCTCCGGTATCATGCATAATTACACCAAAAAAAAATACACTTAGCGACAGAATTTGGGGAATGAACAGAGCGCATTTTCTGGACCCGAAATGTATTAATTACCTAAAAACATTTTTTTTTAACTTGAACATTACAAATGTAGACATAGAGGACAGAGAAAATCCATCCCGCCATACAATTTGGGATGCTTTTAAGGCGTACATTAAGGGAATGCTTATCTTCTACTCTGCAACATTTTAATCAGATTTTTTTAAATCACTGTCTTAAAAAAAATCTTTACAAGGTAAAGAAGAAATTTCTAATCTTAAGCAGGAATATGATCTTTTACTTTTGAAGAGAGCCAACAACTACAGGTTAAACTCAAATAAAGCATACTACTTAATGGCAAATAAACCTGTTAAATATCTTGCAGCTCTCACAAAATGAATACATGCTAAACCAGTTATCATTTTAAAATATAAAAATACAAAAGCGGTAATTAGAAGCAACCCAATTAAAGACCATTTTAAAAACTTATTTGAAAATGTATATACTGTAAATCAGAATTAAACAACAGTTGGATGGATCCTATAGCCGTCTTAGACTCAACAAAAAAAGAATCACTAAAAGCAGGGATCACCCAATAAGACATTTTAGATACTGTTAAAACATTTGCAAAGCACCAGAAATGTGTGGCTTTCCCACATAATTACATTCAACACTTTAGGACAAAGTAGCCCCCCTGTTTACATAAATGACAACACACATGTCACTCAATTCAGTAGTTTCTTGTTCCATGTAGCAAACTTTTATTTAAGTTGAATCTGATGAAATTGCTTTAGAAAGGGGCACAAGACAGGGATGTCCCCTCTCCCCTCTCCTGTTTGCACTGGCAATTGAATTGCTTGTAGAAATAATTAGACAGGACCCAAATGTAACAGCTATCAGCATTGGTATACATTAATATAAACTAAACGTATTTGCACATGATCTCTTGATATTCCTGACCAATATTGAAAACTTAATACCCCCTTTGCTAAAAATATTTTCGAAATACAAAAAATATTGGGGTATAAAATGTACGTGGAAAAAAACTAAATAATGGCAATAAAAAAAGAAAATGAACTCACAATGAACTCACAATCTACAGCAATCCTACAGCAAAAAATATGAAATATTTAGGATGCTTAATAAGTGATAACAAACATATTAAGATAACTTTATTCCAATTCTCAACCATATGAAAGCAAATTTAATTAAACGGAATAATCTTTCCAGAAATCTTACAGGTAGAATAAACCTCATTAGAATGGCATTGCTGCCAAAGTTTTGCATTTATTTTTGGTAATAGCATTTACCCCACCGAAGATATTCTTTAAAAAAGTGTACTCGGTCATAACAAGCTTTATATGGGCAAATACAATTAATAGAATAAAAAGGAATGTTTTACATCTTCCTGAGGGTGGTTTTAACCTTCCAGACATAGAACTGTATCAACTCGCTACCCAAGGATTTTACTTGCCATATATAGTTAAATGCACTAAAGTGGGGCAATGGGTACAAATTGAAGATGCACATCCTCATCCCCAGAATCTTTTTACGTGTCTATTTTCAAAGCTAAGAACATTAATAACTTTATATTTAAAAGAATACTATAAAATATGGAAAAACGTTAAACATATTCTACAATAACCAATATCACTCCCTAAAAACACAACCTTATGGAACAATCCTTGGATTGCTTTTCAGAAATGGTCCACATGGAAAACTAAAGGCATAGAAACGATAAATTACTTGGTAACAGGAAATATATTTATTTCCATAACAGAATTAAAATGTCATTTCAAATGCATGCAACTTCAAAGTAACATATACTACATGGCCAAAAGTCTGTGGGCACCCTTTCAAATTAGTGGAGTCAGCTATTTCAGCCACAACCATTGCTGACATGTGTATAAAATCGATCACACAGACATGCAATATCCATAGACAAACATTGGCAGTAGAATGGTTTTCACTGAAGAGCTTAGTGACTTTCAACATGGCACCATCATAGGATGCCAGTTTTCCAACAAGTCAGTTTATCAAATTTCTGCCCTATTAGAGCTGACCCGGTCAACTGTAACTGATGTTATTGTGAAGTGGAAACATCTAGGAGCAACAACGTCTCAGCCGCAAAGTGGTAGGCCACACAAGCTCAAAGAATGGGACCGCCGATTGCTGAAGCGTGTAGTGTATAAAAATCATCTATCTTTGGTTGCAACACTCACTACCGAGCTCCAAGCTGCCTCTGGAAGCAACGTTGGCACAAGACCTGTTCGTCTGGAGCTTCATGAAATGGGTTTCCATGGCTGAGCAGCCACACACAAGCATAAGATCACCATGCCAAGCATTGGCTGGAGTGGTGTAAAGCTCCCCGCCATTGGAAACGTGTTCTCTGGAGTGGTGATTCACGCTTCACTGTCTGACAAGCTAATAAATGAATCTGGGTTTGACGGATGCCAGGAGAACGCTACCTGCCCGAATGCATAGTTCTAACTGTAAAGTTTAGTGGAGGAGGAATAATGGTCTGGGGCTGTGTTTCATAGTTTTGCATAGGCCCCTTAGAAGAATTGGCCAACTTAGGGCACAGCCCTAGGCAGCAGAGGAGGATAGTATGCAAAGCCTATAGGTTTTCTGCGCTCACTATGAAGATCCAGTGGCATGTCCAGAACATTTTGAATGGGGTGGCAGGGGAGGGGCACAGACCTAGTTAAGGGGGGGGTCATATTATTTTGAACCTTAATCGATTATCAATAGTTTTTTTAATATAATATTGTTTTTTACATACACACTACCGGTTAAAAGTTTTAGAACACCTACTCATTCATGGGTTTTTCTTTATTTTTTACTATTTTCTACATTGTAGAATAATAGTAAGACATCAAAGCTATGAAATAACACATATGGAATCCTGTAGTAACCAAAAAAGTGTTAAACAAAGCAAAATATATTTTATATCAGAGATTCTTCAAATAGCCACCCTTTTCCTTATGTCAAGCCATGGAAATGTGATCAGCATGATGAGTTTGACATTTGTGAAGAGTTTAAAGATGTTTATTCTATCATGACAGCAGGAGCACGCATGACAAGGACAGCTGGAGCACACCTGATTGGTAGAGCTAAGCATGAATAGTAATTGAAAATGGTGAAAAACATCTCGTACTACATTCCTATTAAAAGTGAGATGAGAAAATTACGTGATCAATTTTAGTAAATCCAAAATAGTGTGGTTGCACAATATTATGATTCATTTTTTCGAATCAATACAAACATGAAATTATGGCTGATAGTACATTTGTTGAAAGTAAAGGGCATTACAAACCAGAAACATAGAGAGAAGACAGATATTGTGCGCTTCTCGCTAGCCGTTACTCCCGCCCCAAGGCTGTGTTACTCCCGCCCCAAGGCTGTGTTACTCCCGCCCCAAGGCTGTGTTACTCCCGCCCCAAGGCTGTGCTACTCCCGCCCCAAGGCTGTGTTACTCCCGCCCCAAGGCTGTGTTACTCCCGCCCCAAGGCTGTGTTACTCCCGCCCCAAGGCTGTGTTACTCCCACCCCAAACGACAGGTACAAAAGTAACGTTGCGGTAGTTCTGTTCTCGGCCTATTTAATTTAAACTTGTTCAAATTAAACCCTAGAAATGAAATGACTAATGTTAGAGGACAACTATAAGTTCATTGTCATCAAATATGGTGTCTGTAGCTCTAATTAGAAAACTAAAAGTGTTACTTCCCTCCCAGTTCTCCCACTTTCTATCAACGATGATCATCATTTTTGGTTTGTACAAAATGTCCATGTCAAATTGCATTATTTAATAGCCCACACAACTATTTGTGATTGGTTTATTTCAGGTTGTATCTAAACACATTAATGATGAGTATCTGTCAACGTTTGTATGCTTAGTTTAGCACATGTTGACACATAGACCTGGTCAACAGCTAATGTTGACGATGTGTCATGATGATCTGCTGTAAACATTGGGTAAGGTAATAATGACAGCAGCAGAGCTGTATTTTCCTTCTGTCTGTGAATGAGAGCAAAGACCTGTAGGCCTATATGTCTGACATGTGGACTGGTTGCAGCCATGGGGTCATCATTCATGGTCACAAATTGACATTCCTCCAATTATTTCCAACCCACTCTGAATATATGTTTAATTCGTCCAGGCATGTCAGGGGCACAGTCGCTGGAGCTGGTGCAAGGCAGACAGGTTATGAATGATGGGCCAATAATCACCACCCCTGACTGTCAATTAAAAGACAGCCACCTATCCTATGTGCAGGCAAGGAAATTCCATAGTCCATACCAGTGGTCACCAACCGGTCGATTGCGATCGACTGGTCGATCTCCAAGGCATTTCTAGTCGATCGCCAAACATTTCTGTAAAAGGTGAAGTGTTCCCATTTTGAACCATTTCATGTGTCTGAAGGTACAAACTCACCCTGGAGAGAAAATCAGGTGCACTATAGGCCTACCGCTGGCCAATGGGATGGCTCAGATTACAGTGTCTGCCGTAATATAGCAGGCATAAATAAAAGCTACAGCAAAGTTAATACTGTGAGATTTCAAAATGGGACAGTTGTAAATCATGCAGCGCCAATCGGGGTCAAACAAAGCTAGCTAGATAGCCAATGAGCTGGCCTTTATGGGAGTATCCGGAAACCCCGTGTCTGTTGCAAAATCTAGGTGCTAACCTTTTGTGACAGCATGCCTTTTCCCATTGGACAAAAATTATAAGAATTTTCAGAGTTATGAAGTTATGAAAACTGGTTGTTTTGCAAATGTTGAACTTATAATATGGCTGCTAATACTGGAAAAGCTAAATCAAAGTCCAAGTATAAAGATTTGACAATATGTAATATGTAATATGTAATATGTAATATGAATGCAACTGTCTCCTTCACGATTTGCCCAAATGTACCTTGGTGACTTCACACTAAGTGTCATGGAGAATGCGCACACTTCAAGTTATCAATCTGAAACTTTGCACATACATACTGCTGCCATCTTGTGGACACCGTCGGAATTACAACCAGGGTGATGGCTAGAACTGGGACCTTTCTCTTGCATTTCAAAGATTGTGGGAGAAAAAAATGTTTTTTCTTTGTATTTTCTTCTACCAGATCTATTGGGTTATGTTCTCCTACATTCAATTCACATTTCCATAAACTTCAAAGTGTTTCCTTTCAAATGGTACCAATAATTGGCATATCCTTGCTTCAGGGCCTGAGCTACAGGCAGTTAGATTTGATATGACATTTTAGGTGGAAATTGAAAAAAAAAGGGGGCTATCCCGAAGAAATTATAAAACATGACTAGAGACTGTCATCGAATACAGCTTAGAGCTTCTGTTTTTATGAGTGAGTTCATGTTTAAGTTCTTATTCAGCACCACTGTCAACAGTTTTTATTCAACACTTTTATGCCATAAATTGCACGTTCTTCCTTCTTCGTGCTACAACCAGCACTGCAGCTGTAATGAATGAGTAGGAAAGCGTATTGATAGGCTTCCATTGTTTTTATTAGCGGCTTGGGTCTTTTTTTATATTAAGGAATTTCACTTTCTCTGTTCATAGGAGTAACAATATGAATTTGTGCATGAGAAAGAAATAACTTGAGTTTCGCCATCAGATGGAAGACGGTGTCCCTTTTTGGTTAGTCTAGCAGAGGAAAGAAGTGAGAGAAGGGATGTTGAGAAGCGGACCCTCAGTCGGCTGCTCTCTCCCTCTGCTGAGACTGACCATCAGATGCAGGCAAAATCAGCCCAGTAAAATAAAAAGCAAATTATTTAAATGTATACTCACTCAGCTGTGCCTCACTAGTAATACAACAACTGATCTATTACCGGTGAGATCATATAGCCAGGTTTCCTACAGACGTGACACTTGGCATTTAGGCCAAAGAGTTCAATCTTTGAGAGAATCTTCTTTCTCATGGTCTGAGAGTCCTTTAGGTGCCTTTTGGCAAACTCCAAGTGGCCTGTCATATGCCTTATACTGAGGAGTGGCTTCTGTCTGGCCACTCTACCATAAATGCCTGATTGGTGGAGTGCCTACCCATACCATAACCCCACGCCACCATAGGGAAATCAGCAAACTGCTTGCCCACAAAATTGCAACCGGGATTCATCCATGTAGAGCACACTTCTCCAGCATGCCAGTGGCCATCGAAGGTGAGCATTTGCCCACTGAAGTCAGTTACAATGCCGAACTGCAGCCAGGTCAACACCCAGGTGAGGACAACGAGCACTCAGATGAGCTTCCTTGAGACAATTTCTGACAGTTTGTGCTGAAATTCTGTGCTTGTGCAAAACCCACAGATTCTTCAGCTGTCCAGGTGGCTGGTCTCAGATGACACTGCAGATGAAGAAGCCAGATGTGGAGGTCCTGGATTGGTATGGTTACATTTGATCTGCAGTTGTGAGGCCGGTTGGACTTACTGTCAAATTCTCTAAAATGACTTTGGAGGCGGCTTATGGTAGAGAAATTAACTAAATTAATTATTCTCTGGCAACAACTCTGGTGGACAATTCTTCAGTCAGCATGTCAATTGCACGCTCCCTCAAAACTTGAGACATCTGTGGCATTATGTTTTGTGACAAAACTGCACATTTTAGAATGGCCTTTTATTGTCCTCAGCATAAGGTGCACCTGTGTAATGTTCATGCTGTTTAATCAGCTTCTTGATATGCCACACCTGTCAGGTGGATGGATTATCTTGGCAAAGTGGAAATTCTCATTAAACAGGGATTTTAACAAATTTGTGCACAACATTTTAGAGGAATAAGCGTTTTCCTTTTTCATTCGGTGTAAATCCATTTGAATACCACTGTAACACAATAGAATGTGGAAAAAATCCAAGGGGGATAAATACTTGATACCCAATGTTTACACCATTGCTTTGTGCTCACCAGCGCAATGGTGCTTTCTGTCTCTTTCTCACTCATTCTCTCTTTCTCTCGCCTGCTCTCTCATTACAGGAATAATATCCGCCTGTGTTGTTGGGGTGTTGGTTTCAAAAGTTTATACAAAATATGCTAATGCTTCCTCCTTTGGATCATCACATCTTGCCACGAGGTCGCTCTTTATTTTGAGCCCCCAAAACATTCTCCTCCTCAATGTTTTTGGTGAGAAAAAAAAGTGTCTTTATGAGAGTAATTCATCACCTTTATGAATGTGGTCTTCCAGAGAGGCTGAGTGTTTTTGAAAATAATTATGTCTTAAAAAGAAAAAAGGTAGGGATGGCTGTGCAGGCGGGTCCACGGGGAGTCGTTTGTGGTCCTACTGTAACTGTGCAGTGCTGCCGTGGCGTAATAAAACACAAGGTTTTTTAGGGGTTTCAAAGTGGCTTTCCGGCTCTCGACTCTGTCAGCCATAAATTGAGAATAAACACAGCCGTGTACGAGGCGCCCATAAATGCCTTCATAATTCATACCCTTGGGGCACCTCAGGTATATTAAGTTGTTTTTATGATGTACGTTATCACATGAATAATAGTTTACCCCCATGGTGCTGGATTCTCCTTCCTTAGTTAATAGCTGGATCCGGACATTATTGTACAATAAAGTGACGAGTAACATATTCCAGATGATTAGTTTCTCACGGGGCATTTCTGTGGTAGAGGTGTTCACATAATGGCATGTTTTTTGTGGGAGCAGATTGTATATCTTTGACCTGTACAGTTTAACGTTTTTTTAAATATCTTTTCCATTTGGTATATGTACAAAAACACATTCATAGTGTATTTAATAGGAGAAATTCCATTGTCTACGAGCAGTGCTTCCTTCTCTAGCTTTATTCTGACTTACTGTTAATGTCTCGTAGAACTAAGTGTGGCAGAAAGACTGACACATGACAAAGGCTAAGACAATACCAACATGAGGCCTACGCAGCTCTCTGGATTTGATGCTCATAAAGCCAACAGGAAAAGAAAGTTGTTAAAGACATAATACACCTCAGAAAAGAGGATCCAAGAGAGCTGGATGCCAGATTTCTGATCAAAGCACCGTTTGAAGTTAGTACAGGAGGTTCATGGTGGGTGTGTGTGCGCCTGTGTGAGTGAGTGAGCGTTTGTATGTTTTTGTGGGTCCCTGCCTGTGTCTGTGTCAGTGCATAGGTTTGTACAAACAAATATACAAGCATACGGAAATGCAATAAATCTATAGCCGTAGTATTTAGTTCACGTAATGTTGATCAGTTTACAAACCATTCCTCATCTCAAAAGCCTAACTAAGATGTACTATTCAACTTAAACCTATGGCATTTCTTTCAGTCTCGTCAACATAAAGTCTCTTCAGCTTGTCCCCAGCCTTTTCACTCTTGAAATGCTTAAAGAATTATGAGGAATCCAATAGTTCACCCGCACGGTCCTTGAAAAGAGGAACAAGTACCCTCTGTAGTGCTTGTGTTTAATAGCCCCAGAGAGCATATTGCCCCCTACCTCTCAGAGAGAGTTCTCTTGAGTCAAGTGACTTTGATGAGTAGCCCCCTGAGCTTGACGGTTCTCTGGCATGGGAATGCAAGGCGGAGGCCCTGGTGAGGTGAGGTGAGGAGAGGGATTTATGAGAGGAATTGTTCCCGTGCTTTCTTCCGGTGTGCACCAAAGACCGTGAGCCTCCCAACGTGCAGCAGACAGAACAATACCACCGGTCCCCTTGTGAAAGTGACAAACGAGCTGCTCTGGAGCTCGTATGCATGTGGCTTGTCTGATGTTTTAATCCCTCAAGGAGAAAGGCAGGAACACTGGAAACACCTCCATTCCCAACAGATAGCCATCCCTCGACAGCAAAACATGAATGAGTATATAAATCCAAAATGGTATTAAATGTTTTTTTCACTCTCATTTACAAGTAGTAAAGCTTCTCCGATATAAAAGACGAAGCTGGGATAGCCAGATAATGTGACCTTAATGCTATTGAAACATGTTGGGTAGTAATTATTGAATAACAGACACCCTTTGCCACAGACTAGACGGTGAAACAACTAGATGTGACTCTTTGTTGCGTTGCGTAGTCTACTATAGAAGATATAGCATGGATTCAATCAAATAGCATTCCTTTCTTAGAGGGAAAAGGCCGGATAAGTTGTTGCATGGGAGAGCTCTCTGGGAGAAGAGATGAATGATAAACTCCTTGCATAGCCTGAGGATTACATGATTTCATGATTCACGCAGCTCTTTATCATGAAGAGAAAACTAACCCAGCCAACTGAAAGTCAAGCTCTCTCCCTTAATGAAGAGTTGAGAAGGATAAGTGAAGTGTATCAAGGATACACAAAACAAACAAAATATTCAATCTGTCCAGGGAAATCTCTTTAGAAACAATCTTCAATAAAAGCTTGCCCAATGCGAATTCAAACCCCCTTTTTATGGAGTCTCTATTGCGGCGGGAACAGAGAACACGCTGCTGAGATCCCACTCAGTAAACACGTGCATCATTATCCATTCATCGGGGTGTATTGTTTGTTTACTGTGGCCCCATTTCCAGAGACCCAGAGAGCTGGGCTGGTGGACTGGGGAGCAACAGAACAATGGCCTTTCTTCTCCACCCGCTTGGGCCTCAGAAATGCTCACCACTCAGCCGGCACACAGCCTTTCACTGGGGCTTTGGCCGCCCGTGAGTGACAGTTGAATCACAGAGAAGTTTTCCCAAGTACAGGAGCCGAGGAGGGCATGAGAGAGTGTGGTTGTATGGAGGGCCAGGCCCAGCTGCAGTGCTGGGAGGTCTGCCCTATTGTCTGGCAGACATAAAGAGCAGGAGGAGCAGGGGACCAGGCTTTACAACTCTGGTGTACTGGCTACATGCAGAGGACACTCGCTAAAGATGTAATTGACGCATCAACAGATGAGCGTCAATGGGATTCTCCTTGTATATGTGAGACAAAGACACTCACACACAAACAAGCAAACACATGCATACTCGTATGCATGCATGCACAGAATGATGTGAATACATACAGACACAACAAAAGGATCATGGGGACAAATTCGACCTGTTTTCTTGATAACGTTTGGGTAGTTTGTGTTGTTATATTTCCTTGTGTATAATACTGTAATATCAACATGATATTGCAAGAGCTTCCTTCTCCCATATTTGCAGGCCTGTGCTTATATTGGATGAAAGCAGCAGGAAAATGATGGTGATATCACGATGAGTTGTCTATTTGTTGTCTTATTATTGCTTCTGCTCCACAATTACTCGGGTGATGCATGCAGTGTGTATCCAACGGCCTGCTTTCTGACCTGAATGTACACACAATGGATCAGCTCCCTCCTAATAGCGTGAGCCTGTGCCTGTGGCCTTTACAACGCGTACAGAATAAAGTTCAGGTGTCAGTAGTTCAACTGATTTATAATGGGGAACAGGCGGTGATTAAGTGCTGATGTCGCAGGATTCCTCAACACTCATTTGGGAGAATCAAGCAGCTTGTATCCAAACAAGAATAATGTGCTGCTGGGTTGTTGTAACCTTTCTCATGTTCATGTTCCCTCCAATCATCTGCCACTGCTCCTTTGCTCTTTATTTATAGCCATGCTCCTTTGCTAAATGTGTGTGCCTCTTGTGAATGTTCATGTGCAAGTGTATACAGCACAAGAATCCTCTCCTTGTCTGTGTCTATACAGTGTGCAGTATGTTGTCTGTGTGTGTTGAGTGCACTGGTATGTGTGGGACATGATGAGCAATAGAGCATGCTTTAGCTTAGGCCTAATTGTTCCTTTGTCTCTGTTAAACAATGAAACAATTGATTGGAGCGTAAGCGGGTTGACCCTGTTTCACACTGACTGAGTGCTGTGAATTGAATGGAGGCATTAGGTTTGACCGGGGGAGGGGCAGGGGTCAAAGATCCCAGGGGTCCTAACTACTCCTTACCGGCTAAGCCACTCTAGGGGTGTCCTTTCACCTGCCTGTCTGTATTTGAGCTCACTCCCAAAGTGTATCTTACAGCCGTGTGCTGGAGACCATGCACTGATCTAGATTTAAATCACAACTCCAGCAACACAAACCATTTTCAGAATAGCCTATTGATGAACCACCGCTCTGCAAAAGACATGAACCAACATTTCCTTGGATTATTGGTCATTTTTTCTGATTTGAAATTAATCTTATTAGCATTAGGCGTGTGTGTGTATGTATGTATGTGTGTGTGTGTGTGTGTGTGTGTGTGTGTGTGTGTGTGTGTGTGTGTGTGTGTGTGTGTGTGTGTGTGTGTGTGTGTGTGTGTGTGTGTGTGTGTGTGTGTGTGTGTGTGTGAGTGTGTGTGTGCCTGTGTCTGTGCCTGTGTGTGTGTGCCTGTGTGTGTGTGTCTGTGTGTGTGTGCGTGTGTGTGTGCATTCATGCATGTTATCCAACCTCCTTGTCCCCACACAACCAGGCGGCAGAGATGACGGGCCTACACACCCGCTGCAGAAACTATTCAATTATTCCCGTTATGTGTACTCTACAAAGAATTCATCACATGCTGTTTCAGGAAGTTTTCACATCGCTAGGTGAATCAAAATGCCAGCGACACCCATCCCCGGCCCAGGATGTCATCTGTGAATAAACAGGATGTCAGTCTGGCTGCGCTCCCGCTGCCTGCAGACAGCCTCTGTCAGCGTCAGCCCAGGAAATGCCACCTTTCTGCTGACAGCTGCCTGTGCAGCGCCTGCACCCGCAAGCACGCCCGCGCCCAAAGGGAGAGCCATTCAGCCAGGCAGGCAGGAAGCTCCCAGGCAGGCAGCCCAGCTCCCATCCCACTCCATGCTAAGCGCTGTTCCCCAACCTGCCGCGCTCCGCCAGGCACCACGCTGCCACCCTGACAGCACTTCACTGTGTATCTAAATAGAGCAGGAGCCCGGCTTGTCCCAGGGAACCTTCTACATTCCATTCCATTCAGAGAGGATTTGTCACTTGGGTGAGAGGATAATGAAGAAATATTTTCCCTCTTGTTTAGGCAATCCTTTCCTATTCTCCCATCCACAGACATGCTAATGGCTGGATTGGATTAAATGAGCTCCCCTCCTTGAGCTCCCCTCCTTGTCTGTCTGTCTGTCTGTCTGTCTGTCTGTCTGTCTGTCTGTCTGTCTGTCTGTCTGTCAGGGTGAGGGATGTTGAGCTTTGCATAACATTTGTGTTTTTTATAATACGTTGCTCTGCTTTCAGATAAGGGTGATGAGAGTTCAGGTCAGGAAAAACACCCGTTAGAGGATATCCCCAGAAATTGTAGGTTTACCTTCTCAGCAATGTCAAATATTTGTCAAACTTTCAGTACACTATTTCACAAAGTTTTTGAAATGTAGTAAAGTGTCACACTTATAGTAAATTGATGAGTAAGTTATGTAATTTGATTTAGATGTAGTGACCCTTTAAGGTAGTGTGGGGGTCCAGTCACAGTGCAGTGAGTCTGCCTTGCCCATAGCCTAGGAGGTTTGTAGGTGTATAAGGGCCCCGGTACAGATATAGGATCTTAATTTGATCACCCTGTTGCATGAGAACATTCCTGCCATGCAGGAAATGTAAAACTTGTATTGTATTTGAGGTTTAAAAGGGCTTCTATAGTTTGTCATTTTCACTTAGAAATTTCTGTCTTTATTTTCCCTTTCAAAAAATCGATCAACTTCTACAAAAATGTCCGTCAATTATAATCCACATAATAATTCGTATTTCCTGTTATTTTTCTGCTGTAGCAAGCTAGCTCAAATTAAGATCCTACATCTGTGCATGTTTGTGTGAGTGTCTTCCCATTGGAGGGTTGCTTGCACTAATTGGTCTTAATTGTTGGTAATACCCCCGCATCGCTCTCCTTTAGGTCAACCTCACGTGCGGCCGAGGAGAGGCCTTTTTTTTATTGATGTGACAAGGCTAAATTGAGAACCTTTGGCAGAGTGTCAAAGCCTAATTAATCACTCTAATTTCATCTCTCCACACGTCCTCAGCCATCGAGTGAATGTGATTACAGAGAGCCGTCTCCACATTAGCCTGGCCTCCTCATGCTAATTAGCCGCTAGCCCTAAGATGGAGAGGGCCTCGGGGTGCGAGAGAAGGGGCTAAAGCTGCCCTCAATGGACACATAATGACCAGAGGAATCAGAATGGCAATCTGGCCGCATCTCATTTTCAGAATATATTATGCTCAAGTCCTATGTGAGTGGCTCAGACTCGGCTTGTTCGTGCAGGACACATGGGCCTGGAGCCCCACTGAGAGCACCAACAATAGACTGACCCCTTGTGCTCTCCTCTTAACCACGCTGGGGTATAAAGACAGTAGCTTCGTTTGTTACATCCATTTTTCTTTCTTCTCTGTGCATCAGTGGCATGTTCAGTAGAACTTCGGTCTGTAATCAATGTGTGAAGCTCCAGCTTGAGTTGATTGTATAAATCTCGAACTTGTACTCCACTCTGTGTGTAGAACTTCCAGCCTACGGAGAGTAACTGCAGGAACCTACACACAGGCGGCTCCCATTTTAGAATATGTTTTATACATTGGAGAGGACGTTTTGGACCAACCGGTAGTGTTCTAGGATGTCGTGTGAATAGAGATTTCATGTTCATTTGAAGGTTGCCTACCATTAATATTGTGCATCAGACACATGTAGTGGGTCGAAAATGATGTTTCAGGCGTTTCTGTTACATTTTGATCCCGCATCACCATTTCAAAGAAGAAAAGAGTTCATATTAAGAGAAGGCCTTCACTTACGCTGGTGAAATTCGGCAGTAATATTGCATATTAAACTTTATAGGGACCACTATTTCTATATAGCCTGTCATGTGTTTTAAAGATTGGCCTCTTTCTATTAAAGCCTTTATCACAGAGCTTTATGTGAGTGTGAAGGTACATCTGGGTAACACATTGGCAGGGCACCCTCTGCAGAGACTGATTCTAACACCCAACAGTGGTATACCGCAGCCCCAGCTTGGCAGTCTCTCTGATGGGAAAGCTGGGTGGGGACCAGCCTGGAAGACAGGCTCTGTCCAGGACACCCAGAACTCTGCCAAAGCCAGAGTATAGTAATAAAGAAGACCAGTGACCTAATACTTATAAAGGGAAGTAGACCTTTTCACCTGCATTGCAGCAGTCTGTGTTGTATTTATTCAAAGATGGCTTTACTGATATTCGACTGTATATCTCCAGAGTCTCATCCTCTCTGTTATGTTGCAATGTCTCCATGAAAGGACTTTTTCAAAGGTCAACATTCTCCCTAAATGTTCTAAATTCCTAAAAACAAATTGTATTGTTCTTAAAAGAACAGTCCCTCTGTAACAGACATAAGCATCCATTAACACACTGTAAACATTTGGTTATGAGGCTGTTCTGTTATTTCTGCGTGATAGTTGCCAGGCCTCAGATTTTCTTCTCTTGTAATGACTGGATAAACGAACCAGTGGGTTCACATCACACATTAACATAAAACAAAGCAGCCAAAATCGTTAACTGCCACTTGAATTCTACCTTTTGAACGGCATTTCTTCAATTATCTCATACTCAGCCTTGGCCACACTATTAGATGTCAGTCCGCTTCTTGACTCTATTTGTTTACCTTCGTTAGTGCTGAATATTCTATGGAACGGATGTAAAATACAACAGAGAAACACACTCCATTATACCCTTGTCGTACACCTACACACTCGTATACAAACGCATACACACACACTCACACTTTCTCTCGCTGTCTCTCACTTACACAGGAACCAAAACACACATGTAAACTCTCATGAATACACACACGCACAGGCACAGGCACAGGCACACGCACACACATACACGTACACGCACACACGTACACACACACACGTACACACACACACATTCATTAGCTGATCCATATAAAATCACACATATGGTGTTGATTGTTTTGGGGAGAACTGCCGGAGAGAGCTGTAAGTGCGAGAGTAGCCAGGTGTGCTCACCAGACATCTGTGAGTATGTCGGCCAATTAACATTTCAACTCAGACTCCTGAAACAGTTTTAGGGCACAATGCTAACCATCACTGATGAGAATGCAAAAGCCCTGACTAGAGAGCGAGATTGTGAGGCTGGTAATATTATTTCCTGATCAATGTATTTCTGTAGTAAAGCTACATATCAATAGGACCTGTATGTATGGTCAAATCTGTTGAGCTTACATAACATAATGGATATTATTCTCCAAAGGTCAAGTCCCTAATTAAATGTACATGTATAGAACTAAAATAGTGTAAACCTTCTTGATATTTTTTAGGTTGAAGTTCCTCATACCTTTATTTTATATTACAAATATTTTTTGTCCTTTTTGTCCTTTTTTGATGGGTGGGTGGGGGGGTTACATGTACAACATACAAATTCATGTAATTTAATATTCAGTTCATTTCGTATTTACCTTTGAGCTGCCACTCAACAACAACAATAAAGGAAAAAAGGTATTGGTCATTATGATCATATTAGAGTAACAAAATACGTTGTAATACATTTAGTATGTAAAGGAAAAGAAACAAAAAGAAGTTAGCCAACATCCCATTCCCCCAAAACCACCCACCTCCCGTCCCACACCCTGAAACCATATTTTCCACCCATTCCCATCCCCTAGCAACTATGGTTGCTTGCCAGGACTGGGCCTTCCCCAAACTGTTGCCACAAAGTTGGAAGCACAGAATTGTCTAGAATGTCATTGTATGCTGTAGCGTTAAGATTTCCCTTCACTGGAACTAAGGGGCCTATCCCGAACCATGAAACACAGCCCCAGACCATTATTCCTCCTGCACTAAACTTTACAGTTAGAACTATGCATTCGGGCAGGTAGCGTTCTCCTGGCATCCGCCAAAACCCAGATTTGTTTATTGGATTGTCAGACGGTGAAGCGTGATTCATCACTCCGGAGAACACGTTTCCACTGATCCAGAATCCAATGGCAGCGCACTTTACACCACTCCAGCCGACGACTGGCATTGCGCATGGTGATTTTAGGCTTGTGTGCGGCTCCTCGACCATGGAAACTCCTTTCATGAAGCTCCCGACAAACAGTTCTTGTGCTGACAATGCTTCCATCAGCAGTTTGGGAGTGAGTGTTGCAACTGAGGACAGATGATTTTATTCGCTACGTGCTTCAGCACTCGGCGGTCCCGTTCTGTGAGCTTGTGTGGATTATTGTGTGTGTCATTGTTGCTTCCACTTTTTTTGATCCATCATCTTTGAAATGCAAGAGAAAGGCCACAATGTGTTATTCCAGTTTAGGCACAATTTAGATTTTGGCCACTAGATGGCAGCAGTGTATGTGCAAAGTTTTAGACTGATCCAATGATCTATTGCATTACTGTTCAAAATGTTGTATCAAGTCTGCACAAATGTGCCTAATTGGTTTATTGATACAATTTCAAGTTCATAACTGTGCACTCTCCTCAAACAATAGCACGGTATTATTTCACTGTAATAGCTACCGTATATTGGACAGTGCAGATAGATTAACAAGAATTTAAGCTTTCTGCCCATATCAGATATGTCTATGTCCTGGGAATTTTCTTGTTACTTACAACATCATGTAAATCACATTAGCGCACGTTAGCTTAACCCTCCCGCGGGGGGACACCGATCCTGTAGAGGTTTTAAAGTCGCTTTGCTCTTCAGTATGGGCCATTCTACTGCCAATGTTTGTCTTTGGAGATTGCATGGCTGCATGCTCGATTTTATACACGTGTCAGCAACGGGTGTAGCTGAAATGGAGGAATCCGCTAATGTACTTTTGGCCATGTAGTGTATGTACAGTATGGGTTGGGCTTTATAGGTTGTTTATTTATATGCATTGAGTTTTAACTGAGATTATTCCTTACAGAGTCAAGTGTATTTGTCCAGGTCTCGGTTGCTCATTGACTAGCACCATTCATTCTCTCTGTCGATAATTCTAATGTTATACCTTCTAGTCGTTCTTTTATCTACTGGCAAATTGGGAGAGAGTGGTGGTTGCCATCTAAGAGCCAACATGTTCTTTTGCAGCAGTGCTGCCTGCCAGCATTAATTGTCTCTGATTGATTGAGAGATTCAAGGAGCTATCATCATTAAGTAAGATAATAGATACAACGCATTGAATATTTACATTCATGTGCTTCAAAATGAATTTTGTCATTTTGGCACAGAATAAATTAACTGCAGGGCACTCCCACATATGAAGGAATGTGCCTACCTGATGTCGGGACACAGTGAACAGTTGGGAGTTGGGGCCAATTTCCTTGTAAAACATTTCCTTGGTGTGAACAAACATAAAATGTGTAAGTCGATGATTCAGATTGCCATGGTCATATTTTTTAATATTCTGTTCCAGTTAAAGGGTTGTTGAGATTCACTTAGATTGGTGAACCATATCTTTTTAATTGCTAGCTCAGAATATGAGCTTTCCAAAAGTTGTTTATACAATTTAGAGATCAGTCCTCTCAGATCATTTATCTTTAAATCTCATAATTGAATGGTTCGGTAATTGGCTTCCCCATTGGACTCCATAGGCCAGTGTAGCTGACCTAAGTTGGAAATATAGAAAACAAAGGAGTTGTCTGGTAATGTGTATGTGTCTTTCAAATCTTGGAACGTTTTCAAACCATTACTGTCCATGATATCGGCAAGGGTATGGATTCCACATTTGAACCAGTGTGGGGTTGCAGTAGGCTGCCCTCCAGACCACAAGTCATTATTGTGAAATATTGGACTATGGACATGCCATTTTCATTCCCAGTTAAATCGTTTTTAAATGTTGCACCAAATAGAGATTGTGTTAGCAATAATAGTAGTTTACATTGTTTAAGAGCTATATCAGTGAAGACCCCCTCTTCCAGGGCAAAAGGAGACACCATCTTTATTTCTATGCTCAGCCAGTTGGAGGAATACTCATGTCTAAACCAATTTAGGATGGGCCAAAATTGTAATGCCTGGAAATACAATTTACATTTGGTACTGATCGTCCCCCCACATCTTTCCCTATTTATTTTTATTTTAATTTAATTTTTGTCTTTTTTTAGGGGGTAGATCAGCTTTAATAGCACAGGTAGATTGTAGATTCCATCAATGTAATTGTCTGCATCATTACCAATCCCCCACATATTTTATATCTTTCCCTCTTTGTAAATATGCTACTTTTATCCAGGATAGCTTACCTTGCCATATACATTTAGAAACCGCACTATGGATTTTATCCCAATAACCAGAAGAGGGAGACATGGGAAGCATTGAACTACAGAAATACAGCCGTGGCAGTATATTCATTTTTACAATAGATATTCTGCTGGTTAAAGCAACAAGATGTTAGTCCATCTACTGAGGTCGGTTTGAATTGATTTGAGCGTTCTGTTAATGTTTCTGGCAGTGGTTTAATCCAAGGAAGGAAATATATCTGATCCCCAAATATTTAAAATGGGAAAATTGGGATTCTATAAGTAGAGATGGAGTCCTCCATCGGGAACTAGAGAGGCAGTAGGGCTGATTTGGTTCCATACATTTTATAACTTGAGATTAAGCTGAATTTATCTATGGTCTTCAATGTGTTTGGGAGCGATTGAGATACATTGCCTAGATAAAGTAAAATATCACCAACTCATAATAAGATGAAGTGATCAGTAGATTTGAGGGAAATTGGTGTTATTTATTTCTGATTGATGAATTGCCTGGGCCAGGGATAATAAAAATAGAACATTTAAAATTGAATCACCTTCTCTGCTGCTTCTAGTGATTCTGAATGGAGCAGAGAAGATATTGCCTGTTATAACTATGGTTGAGGAATTGGCAAAGTGTATTTAAATCATAGTAGCCCTTTCCTGCAGTCAAATGACCTAGTGGCACCATGGGTGGAATGTTATTCATCTTGATCATAATTCATAAACATTACTTAAAAAATATATTTTAAAATCTGATGTTTCTATATGTCAAACGGTTTTGTTATATTTCAGTCTTCTGTAATGTATGTAAAGTGTAATATTGAGATGCAAACTCAAAATGTAATACTTTTCAACTCTATATCTGACATGGTACAGGCATCTTCTTTTTTGAAGCCCATAGCTATATGTTGTAGGTGTATATCTTTGTTTCAAAGTAGATTTGTTTAAGACTACCAAGAAACACCAAGACTTAGCCCACTGCAGTAAAATGTTAATGAAAGTTGAGCCAATTCCCATATGTTCCAAGACATACCAGAGGTATGACCATTCTCGTCAATCATAAGCTTTTTCTGCATCGAGAGATAAAACAGCCCAAGGAGATGTTGTTTCTGATTATGCATTTAAGATATGTAATAGTCGATTGAGGTTATCCGAGGATAAACTTATTTTTTTAACAAACCCCTCTTGGGTTTGTGTGGGCCAATTTGGGTAAGTCTCGAGACAGGACCGCACAACACTTTGAAAAACAGTTTAACATCTGTGTTTATCAAAGATAGGGGGCGATAGTGAGAACATTGGGTGGCATCCTTACCTTTCTTTAATAAAAGCAAAATTACTGCTGTATTCACATCTCAAATGAACATTTGTGAAAGGCTTTATTAATCATTTTGAGCAATAGTGGACCTAATTGATTGCAGAATGTTAAACAGAGCTAAAGGGGAACACCGTCCCATCCAGGTGATTTGCCTTTATTCATGCTATCCAATGCCCTTTTGAGTTTATTGAGAGCTATTTGGGCTACCACCGAGGAGGCTTCCTCTGTTGAGAGAAAGGGAGTTCCTAATTATTTTAGAAAGGTCCGAAGGCTTCAACATGCTTCAGAACGGCTGGCGGCTAGCCAATGTCGGCTAGGCGAATCAAACAAGTGTGCTTGCATACTCCCATAAGACATTCGCTTGAGAAACTAGAAAAAAAGCGGCAATAGTACTGTTTGTCCATTTTGAGATGGCGTAGCCAGTATACACTTCCTCAAAATAGTCTGAATTAATTTAAGATAACTCAAAAATCTAACTAAGATGTCTGCTGCAGTATTTCTAAATAACAAAATGGCATGAAAACGAGTCATCTCTCGTTGAATGACAACAAAGACTTTATTGAAGCATCCCTACTGTTGACTAATCACCGACGAAGGGGCGTGAACTTCGGCAACTGACTTTGGTTTGCCTCAAGAAACGTCTGTGTGTGCCCAAACAACCAAACAAAACCCTTACCGAAGTCCAAAATGAACAAAATCGTCACAAAAATGTCATCATAATATATGCACGAACTCTTCCGAACTGTTTCAGTGAGGGACCATGCGGACGCCTTTAGTCTGGCTTGGTGTGGATTTACAATCAGAGATGAAATTCCTCATATTATTAGTTTCAGCTGAGCGGGCGGTCACTGGTGCCATGAGAAAATGGGACACATATTGCCCCAGCTGAGAGGGGAAAGCTGCCCACGAAACAGTTTGTTTTATGATTACCAACCCCAATCAACGGTCTCTTTGTTAGAGAAGCTTGTTTTGTTGCTAACTTTTCTGGTCCACACGGAGTAGGTGTTTCTATGTTGGCTTACTGTTAAATGTTAACGGGTTGGTTGACATAGTGTGTACAGCAACCCGGGTCACGTATGGTAGCACCACCAGCCTGTTGACATACTATAACTCGGAGCCAACATGGCGGATGCTAAGTGACCAGTTTTATACCAGGGGCTTAGAGGTTGGTCCAAACCGTGCCTTTATTGTGAGAGTTCAGATCTTCTTCAACTGTCTGTGGCCGAGTAAATTCCCCTAAAAAACATTAGCTCATATAAAATCCAGTCGGCCCTGGTCTGAATGGTTATGTGAGCAAGCCTCTCATGACCCTCATTTCTGCAATTCCAATAATGGTTCTAGACTGGATCTGCCACACAAGCACAGAATCCCTGGAATGCTGAAAGGAAGGGAATGCATATGTAGAGACAGATTTGATCCTATGACAATACATCTACAGTACCACCATCCACTACAGTAGATAGATGACAGACCATCTCAATGTGAGGCTTTAGTCGAGCAATGCAAAATAGGTTAGTGCTTTTAATGGTGTAATACAAAACTCACAGACGTGAAGGAACAAATTTGTAAGGATGACATAAGTTATAATGAATTTTTTATATTTCTTACAGAACTGAAGACTACATCGAAGGGTCAGGATCTGTACAAGAAGGTGCAGGAAAACAGTAAGTCCTCAGTCAATAACCATACATCATTGGAGACCAGTAGCTGGTACAGTAGTAGTAGTAGTAGTAGTAGTAGTAGTAGTAGTAGTAGTAGTAGTGTTTGAGGGATGAAGGTGGAAGGAACCGTATGACTGCGTATTCTCACTCGTAAACTCATTTTTTTTTCCCTATGAGTAAAATATCTGGCTTGTGATACTGTATACAAAAGGGAAAATTAAACATTTGTAGCCAGTTGACTGTTGTTTCACGTAACAGAATTTGGAAGTAAATGGTTGCACAACTTAAACAGAAGCCCACAATTAGAGCTTTATGATAATTATGGTATTTACTGTAACACAAATATAAATAGCTGGCCTTTTCTCTTGGTTGGACATAACACGCTGCCTACACATATCATGCTACATTGTGTCTGATTAAAGATACACTTGAAAATAGCCTTATATTGGCTTTTAGTGCTTCAACTCCTGGTGGGGGAAACAACATTTTGACCAATTGCAATTCAAAATTCCCAGTTGTGTTGAACAGTGGAAGCTGAGTTGAGGTAAGAGGTCGGGATGCCAGTGTGCACTGTGTGTCACAGCAGGATTTAGCCAGCAAAACCATCTTCATTGATATCAAGTTCTTATGTAAATGAGGTATAGAATTGATGTTCTTGTAAGATAAATGCAAATCGTAAGATCACAATATTTCAAAACAAAACAAGCTTTCATTGGCTGTTTCATTTCAACCTATTGTATGATATCATACGCCAGATCTGTGTTTGTGTGTGCGTGTAAATATGTAATTTTTGATTTATTCAACAGCAGTTAAGACCACAAACCCACACAGACACACACACACACAGACACATGCACCAGACACACGGAACACACACACATTTACTCCTATACCCTTGATCCAAAATAGTCTCTGTTGGTTCAAAACATGTGTATCTATCTGATGTTACTGGGAGAAATAGGTCTGGATATGTTGGGGCCAATTGAAGATAAAATGGAGTGTAAGGCACATTGCAGTCTTAGGATATCTTAGCCTGTGTTTAATCTCAGATTTCCCATCATTTTACAATCCTTCTCAATGTTTCCTAACAGTGACTCCTGTACAACAACATAAATATTGTGCTGGAAAAAATGAATTTCCAAAATTAAGCAGTTTTTTTTCTTCTTTTCCCCAAGTTTCATTCTGTAAACACTGAAAAATGCAAATCAAGTCTCTTCAGTTCTCAACAAAACAACAACAACAACAACAACAGAATAACAACAACGGTTCCTTCTGCAAGGCTTTGCAGCCTCACTATGCAAAATATTCTAAAATGGGCTCAGAGTAAAAGTAAGATCCTTTTTCCTTTACCTTAGTTTTACTAGTCCATTCAATGTCTCTGTCAAGGGTCTGTGTTTAGGTTCCGAGTGGACAGAGTCGGGGGGGGGGGGGGGGGGGGGGGGTCAGGGGAGAGGCTGGTCAGGGTGTTTGCTTAAAGGGTTGGGGGCATCAGAGGAAGCTGAAGGGGGCAGTCTGTGAGGGGGCGTCAGAACAGGCTGGTCAGGGTGGTCTGCGATGGGCTCCTGCATTCGTGAACATCCATGCTGACAGACACAGAGGTTAACACGGAGGTGACGGTGGGCATGGTGGGGTTGGTCAGGTCCGTCAGGGTCGTGGGTGTGCTGGAGGGGCTCATTGAGGCCTCTGAGGCGGGGCCAGAGGGTGTGCCCCCCTGCAGGGTGGAGCCGTCTGAGGTCTTGTCCACGCCCGTGTTCTCCTGTCTCATCAGGTTCCGCCGGAACTTGGCCCGAGCATTCTGGAACCAGACCTGTGTACCACAGCAAGGCAACATCGTTGCGACTGTTAGTGATGGAACCGTGGGGAAAAGACAGAGGGAAGGTTTCAACTGGAATAACAGGAATGAAAAATAGAACGCATCAAAGCAAAATGACTGCTTTGTTTTCTGGGAGCGTTAATTAAAGCGGAGCGATTTTTACAGAATTTTTGTTCAGAAACCTTTTTGTCTCATTTTTTTCTTCAGTCCCCTAGATAATTTGCTGTCGTCTTTGTGGAAATCAAGCACTCTCTGTTGTGCTTCCCCGCTCCCCATAATAAACAGTACAGACTGTTTTTACTACTCCCACTCCTTACAATTCCTATCTGGAAATGTAAATAGAAAAATGTCCCTTTGTTACTCATTTAATTTCAACATCCCATTATTCAATTGTATTGCCATCATAATACACAAGAACACGTTGTATTTTTCCATTTGTGTGTAGTTTCTCATTTGGTTAAATATGAGGAACAATACAGTATTGGCCGTGTGTCTAACCTGTAGTACACGCTTGGTGAGGCCAGTCTTCTGGGCCAGCTGCTTCAGGTCCTTGGCGTCTGGGTTGTGGTTGATGGCAAAGTAGGACTTCATGGTCCTCAGCTGGTGGTGTTTGAAGGAGGTCCGCATGCGCTTGGTCTTCTGACTGGAGCTGTAGGAGTCCCTGTCCATAGAGTCACCGTCGTTCTCATTACAGCTGAGTGCTGGAGGACACCATACACACACATACACATAAACACACACACACATTTTAGATGTTGGTTAGTCCACCTAAATATGGTGTTTCATTCACAAACAAGTGGATAAGTTAAACATGACCGTGTTATGTATTTTTCGACATTGCGTATTGAACTGATACCTTAATCAAATCAGCAACATGCTGGCTTATATGCAGCCCAGCAGTGAGTGTAGCTGGCTTTTAATGCCATGTTTTAAAATTGGTTTAGTAATGCAATGTTGGGTAGAGAGCGTGGAGAGGAATACAAACATGAAAATCGTAGGTATAATTGAACAGTGATTGTAAATTCAACCACAGCCTTACTATTGAACAGCAATGTCTAATAAGGCCCTTACACCACCCAGTACCATAATACAAATATTATATTATATTTGTAAGATATTTGATGTATTTGTGAAATTTGTATATGTCAGTGTTAACATGAACATTGACTTCTAACAATGACACATTTTTAGGGCGATAGCCAGTGTTAGATTCACATACATTAAGCAGAGACTCACTATATGGTGTCATAGGCTGGTTGTGTAAGATATTAACCAATTAAAATATGTGCATGTGAATGACTTTCTGGCTAGTATTGGCAGGAGTGTCTTTACACGTAGAGGTCTTACGCTGTGAAATATGCATGGGCAGTTTGCGAAATAAAAATGCCATGAATTGAGTTGAAATAATAAGCACATAAAACGGGTAAAATGAATACAAAAATTGTCGAATTAATATAGGTTGATACTACTACTACTAGTACTAGGCCTACTACTACTAATAATAATAACCCTAATTGTGTGATGGCTGTTGTCATATTAATTGTCATATGCTATATTCTGCCCTAGATAATCAAATCGTGGACGCAAAAACATGACACATTTCCATGACAGTATTTTCTTGGCAAATGCTTAAGTGTCGCTATCTATTCATGACAGTTCAGACATATTTAATGCTGCCTACAATAAATATTAGTCATTCAAATTTCTCAGAATAACACTTCAGATAATAAACCACAAACACCATGCATACATAAAAAGTATTTATCTTTCGCAAATTCTCAAAAGCTATTGATAGGCTGATTGAGTACCTTTCTAATAACAGCTGGAAATAATGTATAGGTTAGCGTCAACAGACCACAACACATTCAGAAACGTATTAAATGTTTATTAAAGCACAACGTCGATTTCGTTTGTGAACGATTGTTAGGTGACTTTAGTCAATAGCCTACTTTAAATAGGTTGTTTATTAATCAAATGCAGTAGGGTTGATCTGTACAGCAGTCAGTGGCCCAATCCGTAAGCAGTAGAGGGCAGTAGCGGACCAACCCCCTCCCCTTCTCGCTTAGATGTTGTGAGACATGCTACTTGGGTTTACTGGATGAAAAAGTATGGTGACTCAATCAGATGATGAACCATGTGGAAAATCTTCATATGACCAAGTGAATGATGACACACGGGCTAGTGATGCGTAGGCCTAAATAGAAAAGTGATTTTATATACGCCTATTTGAATAGCCCGTAGGACAATATCCTGAAGGTAGATCGATTCACCTTGCCCTTTGTCAATGTTTTATTCTACGATTGACTTATATGATGAAAGCTGCATGGAATGCACCTGAAAACAGTTTAATAACACAATAACTGACGGCAATGTTTCATTCCCAAAACACAAATGTCGATACAAGATGACAATTATGCTTGTTGAAGGGGCCTTTCTTGATGATAGAAGTGATTTTGCTGTTGCAACAACTGCTCATTGGCCACAATCACTACTGGATAACTGGTCAAGCCTCATTGATCTGTTGTAGTGCACACCCATCCGGGCCACGTCCCAGACCAACCGGTCCCCGAGTGCGCATTGGAGCGAGAAGGGGAACTTTAGACGTCTATAGAGCCTGACAAGTGGAAAATGGCTAAGGCGAAAGCCGGAACTTCAACAAAAAAAAATTTGAAGACAGGAGGAAAAATGCTATGGATAAAACTGCCCTGCCACACACTGTTGAATTGCAATTGAATTGTGGAGAGGAGGATTTCGGATGAATTATCGGCAACAATTTGGTAAACCACCATGTTATAATTTCGTCTGAGAAATTATGTCAAATGTTTTAAATATTAGGCCTAAATTAACTCTGATGTGTCCAACGACAGTGTAGCCTACAATGATGGTCACATTTGGTATTTACTTTCTCAAGAGCACAAATAAGATATGCAATATTACAACCTTTTAGGCTACGATACTTTTCTGACATTAACAAAATCCGAACGTCCATGGAGGTAAAGAACACGATTGATTAAAAAACAACTTTGTGTAGTAAAATCAAATATTTGTCTACGTGTCTTCTGCTATAGGCCCCATGTGCCTTTTAGGCCTAAGAAATAATAGCCTATACCTTAAATCAATGAACTGAAAGAAGTCATTGAAATATTGGTTTGAAAAAATTGGTTGCAAAAACAAAAATATCATAACATCAATTGATTATGATAGCCTATTTAAATCGTTTGAGATTAACTGACGCAATGAAGAGGGCGAAATGTTTCGCACCTCTCTATTTGAATGAGAAGGAACTGTTACGATTGAGATAACAAACACATTAGCCTAAAAGCATGCAACATCTATATAAAATTGTCGTTGCATCGAATGTAGATGATATATTATTGAGAACAACTAAATTACTCTATTTAAATGATTACCATGCTTAAAATCATTTGGATAAAGACTCGCCTGCACTTTTAAGTCCCACCCTTTAATGATTGTTGGCCTGCGTTGTTAAATGCAGGACTTGGCAATAATTATAAATTGCAGAGTGATGTAATTTTGTCATACGCAATGACAACTTTTTGATTAGGGGGAGTGGCCACTGAGTCAATATGGCGTTGTTCTGAAAAGGCCTATATTAAATGGAAATGTTATCACTGTAGTCTTACCGGCATTGTAGGCTGCTAAATCTGCTCCTGGCCCGGGACTTTTCCTTTTCCTGGGCCGCCCTTTCTGCACAGTCCCCACGCCGTTGAAGTAGGATAGTCCCAAAGCGTTGGCAGGTCCCAGTCCTTTGTGAGAGGCTACATCCGCATGATTGAAATGTGTCTGATATTCCCCCTGTATGAGATTTTCAAAGTGCAGCCGACAGTAGACCAGACTGTCTTTCATGCCAAAGTGGTCCCCAGTCGTTAGCATCTTGTTGCAGGATGTGCAGGTGAAACAGTTCAAGTGGTACACCAAGTCCCTGGCCCGCATCACCATCTCTGAGGCCGAGATCCCGAGGTGGCACCGGGCACATCTCTGGACCGAAAACCTTCTGCAGAGAAAACAGAACCTAGTCAGTGGATGGACACATTTGGATTAGATGTGAATTAGGCTTAAACGCGTCAATTAGTAGCACATACAGTACATTGGCAGCTATGTAACCCTACTCATGTCCCGCTTTGAAACAGAACAGTACTTTGAAACTCTCACACAGGCCATATGTAATGCGTTTTGCGCAAGGGCACTTTTAATGTTGTGTCGAAGCTCTGTAGTATGGCCACGCTCTAGACTATATTAAAGCCTATTATATTGTGTTGTAATGCCCAAATTAAATATCATGTGTCCAGGGGTGACTGTTTTTAGGGCAAATCTGACTTCAAACGTTTGTTATTCTTCATAATCACCAAACCCTTTTACATTTTGGCGGAGTTTATGGGGTTACCTGTAATAATCTTCCTTGCAGTAGATGCTTCCGTCTTTACTGAAGCAGGTGAGCTCGGACTCCAGGTTGAGTTTACACTCGCAGCACTTGAGACAGCGCATGTGCCATTGTTTGTCTACCGCGAGCAGGTAGTAGCGGTCAGCAATCTTCCCACCGCAGCCCGCGCACAGAGCCACCCTGTCACTGTTCATGCACTGCATGTTCTAGAAGACAACCAAACAAACACACACTTAAAACACAGACCAACCACATGTCATCAAACACCCATATCGAAGTAATATATCATTTCCCGCCCGAAGATATGCTCATTTTTATCAGAACTTCTTTTAAATATGATGTTTTGCATGAACATATTGTAATATCTGACTGAGGGCATTGCAACGCATAATACAGGGGTTATTTAGTTAGTCTAGAAATGAAGGAACATTTTTTTCACATCAATTAAAATATGCCAGTTTACAGGCCTATAGCTAGGCTAACTGTATCCTATTCTAGACCAAAAGCATACCTTGTCATAAACATTTTGGGCATTTAAAAGTGAAACATTATTCCATAAACAACAACAAAGCACATGTTATGTAGCCTGTTGTCCTCGACATAAAACGGCTTACTCGCATCAAGATTTACGATTTCAGAATTCCTAATCAAATCAAAACACACTTACAAACACACACACTTCATTATCTGTAGGCCTATTCTCTAAAATGGTTTTACTCTTTTAAAAAGTTTCATGAAAATTATCATTTCTTAAACACTTTTGGGACAATTATTATTATTGGGGGGGATTTAGCCAAATTTGATTTGGCTAATACCATATAACAAAACAAGGAAATTCACCACAATACGAATACATTATCACATATAGCCAAACAGATTAAAGATCAAACCACTTCTACCCACCCGTTAGGCCTAGGCAAAAAATATAGGCAACAAAGTGAATGCCAATGTTATAGGAAGAAGACCCCCCCCCCCCCCCCCCCTCACATTTGTTACTATTCTAACGAATTCATTTGTAATTTAACTCAAGTTACATTTTATCAAACAAGATTTGAACACTTGCACGTTTTAGACTAAAGGTAAAAAATATCTCTATGAATTGTACCCTTATAAGTAAGGGCAGAAACAGTAGCATATAGGCCTCATACTCATTTGCACAACGAATTGATGAATGTGTAATGTTGTACAATTTAAAACGTAGAAAATTATGAAACATTAATTTCATTATGATGTCGTTTAAATCCACAACATATCTCTAACACCAGAACAATGTCATGCTTAAAAACACTTGAGCGTGCATAGTAAAAACATCCCTGATATTTGCTATTAACAGATTAGCATATGCCTATGAATTCATTAGCCTATTATTATTAGATTACGCTAAATTGTATTGTGATAGAGATTCAAAATAATTCCACACTCATATATACATTGTTTCAGACCTATTCAAAATAATAACAATAAACTCAAAAAGTAAGTTATTTCGTAGTCCAACAAGTTCTAATAGCCTATCTCAAGTCATTTTTTAATATACCAAGTATGATTTTATAGTGCACTGCTCCTGCATTTTCGGCATCAACGTTTCGCTGCTCATTATGATATATGTACACAACTGCTCGCTATACTCTCGATTGCAATCGCCCCTCAGCGTGTGGTTGTTCAGTTGCCTACCGTTTCAGATTCTCCCATGTCTATGGCCGAACTGATAGCTGCGGATTCGCTCTTTCCTCTCCGCTCCATTTCTTCCACAACACCGTGCATGTCGCCTCCAGGGAGTCCGTGGAAAAGCATCGTTGCCGCAGAGGGGATGATATTATACGTGTTTTCCTCAGATCTGCAACCAAAGATTTCCATAAGACGCAAACCTAGCCCGTGCATTGGCAGTCAGATTATTTCCCTTCTTGGTGTGACATGTAAGAATTCCGGGTCAGAAAAAAAATGTGAGGCAAAAATGGACACGTGTTCTCCACACTATCATCTGCCAATGGAAATCATCATCCGAATCTCTGCATCTCTCTCTCATAGGCTATAATTCAGTAATTAAAGTGACGGAATCCGTCGTTTTACTAATGCTAATTAATTATATGCAGCATACCAATATGTTATTCCATTATCATGAGAGAAGAAATGCCATTTGCTATATAATTCCTAAGGAATTAAAAACATACCAACTATCGAAGCCCGGTTGCATGGGTCTGCTACTGGTCCCTCCTATTTCTTCAGGGGAATTTGGATTAAAACATTTTGCAGGGCATTAGTAAACGAATGAATTAGTCCTTCGCCGACCAATACTAACTCGACCAATGGACACTGTGGCTACTTTTATTGGAATCCTCTACTCCTGCATCACTGTAACACTAACATGATTTCCACACGAATCGAAGGAATAGAAAAAACCAAGAACACAACAGCGTCTGAGATTGTAGGCGCGTGCATCTCCATGTATAGCTGCGTCCTCTTCAGTTTGTCACATAACTAAAATACACTGTCCAAGTTGGTGTTAAAACAGCATTGATGTTATGAAAATCTACATGTAGCCTATGCTTTTTAACAAAACAAAAGCTATAACTCGTTATCAATTTGAATTTTTGTTGCTTTTGGATCCTGTTGGAGGTCTGAGAGAAGCTGTTTTCCTTTAGTATTTTTTTTCTCTTTGCCAAGAAAGATGCATGTGAGTAATCGAGAAGGAGGAGTCGACTAAGACTATACATTAAGACTCAAGCAGGCAGCCCCTATCACTGTTCCGCGGTCTCTGGCCTTGAGATACACTCCGCGCCTTTTCTACAGGGAACCTTACGTCACGTTCCACGATTTATGTTCATTGGTTCTTCAACATCGTCGAATTCCTATTTTACTGCTGTGGAAGAAGTATGCAGAATATTCTTTCGTTGGTTGCCCATGTCATGCTGTTTGGACGCATCCTTTCTGTGACTGCTTTTGATTAGATGTCTGGATACCTTTAGTTTAGAGCTTATCTAGTCTAATCTAAAACAACATGGAAAGAAGAAGAAGAAGAAGAACGGGAATATATATGATTTGACAGTGTTGCAAAGATTTGAGTGTGGTTAAAGGTGATTTGTTGAACCGTTGTCACATGACGTTCATGCATATCTCTCTCTCAATTCAATTAAATTCGCTCTCTCTCTCCCTCTCTCAATTCCATTCTCTCTCTCTCTCTCTCTGACCCACCCTGACCCATTTATTATATCTTTATATCGTAATGTTTCATAACATTTAACAAATTACAGCTTACATGATCTCCTGCATTACTTTCTCTATTGGGCCATCTGTTTAGAGCATGTCACACTGGCGTCTGAGACACCATGATGTTATTCCATCATAGGGACTCAATGCATTCTGCGTCATGGGGACCGCAGGAAGCACCAGACAACTGGTTACACAATACGCTGACAATAAGTCATTAATACCTATTCAGTCACTCCCGTTTCAGCTCCTGGCCGACATTTGAGACAGAAACACGCAAGTCACATGCAAGTTACATGTTGTTAGTTGGGTTCATTCAAATATAGGCCTGCCAAGCACACCAAAATGAAAGACACATGCATGCGATAAAGTGCACAGGTTGTATATTGTAGTGTAAGAAGACGTTCACTGAGCAATGAAAGAAATAAGAGTCCTTTGAAATGAAGGTTCCATCACGGTGATGTTGTATAGATTTAAATGTTGTGTTCGATTTGTTTAATCTATATCCTCCCTCCTCTCCCCTGTAACTATTCCCCAGGTCGTTGTTTTAAATGAGAATGGGCTCTCAGTAAACCTACTGGTAAAATGAAGGTTCAATAAAAATAGTATCATGTTACAAATACCAGCAACATAGGCCTTTAATAAGGGCAAATTGATATCACAAATTAAGGCCCGTATTGAATCGGTTTAATCCATACAAAATAAATCAAATCAACAACAAGTTCTCACAATAGGCCTCCAACTCAGAGGCATTTTTCTTCAGTCATTTAAAAACAACAATTTGCCCGTGTCAACCGCGAGCATTACAAAATGTGTGACATTAAGTGAACAAAATCCACCTCGTGCAGCGCGAGTCATTTAAGGTTAAATGAAGAATCTCCCAAATTGAAGATGTGTCTGTTCTAATGACACACACTTCAATATGAATGATTTCAATGGTACTCCCGTTTAGACTTAAGACTTCCCTTCTCATTTCCTCCAGTTGCAAACCAGTGTTGCGTGGTGGGTGACGCTGCTGTCCCTGGCCGTAGTCTAAGCCTCTACTCCGGATCCGCTCTTCTAATTAGCTATGTGATCTTAATTGGGAGGGGAGTTCGGACTTCGTCATCAGAGGAGGACTTGCCTTGTTCAGGAAAATAATGGGCGACAGAAAATCCCTGAGATGTGTGTGAGAAAATGACATCACAGCCATAGAATTGTGTTTCTTAAAACAAGGACACTGTCAAGACCTAGGCACACTGCTCCCCATTTGAAACCATCACGTTATAGAATAGAAATTAAATAACAGGGCACTAACTGTCTCAAATTTAAACAATGGAAAATCCCCACCTATAATAGCTTGTATGAAGCGAGTCCAGAATCCACTTAGCAGAAACTTGTATCTTTCTAGCACTCCCGACTTTTATGGGGAAAACAACAGTCTTAATATATTTTTCCACGCTTTATCTTTCAACTTTAACAGCTACTATATAGCCGTCAAAACAGCAATAATGACATAGGCCTAATATTCATGGTTATGATGTCATTAATCATAATACTATAGTAATACAAATATTGTTACCCGTAGGCTAATTAATGATGTTAAAATTATCACTACACTTATTTCACAATTAGCCTACACCTTTGCCTCATTTTTATGTACCTTTCCCCCCATATCTCCAGTCAGTTGTAGTTGCATATAGAAAGAAACGCTTGTGGTGGTGGGGGTCTTAAAAGTAGCATAGCCCAAAATAGCCCATAATAACCCATAGCCCATAATACCTGTTCCTTCCAAGCACAGATAGCCTGCGTTGATTTGAACGTTTTATAGCACAAATATGAAGAGGCATGTTGAGCTCATAAATCCTTATGCAAATCAACCCCTGTGTAATACCCTTAATTGAATACATGCATATTTATCATCTGCGTTCCCTGTCTGGTATAATGCTGCTGTCTTATACGTTACACATTGTCGCACCGGGCATGTCTGCGGGCGTGTATGAAATGTGATATTGCGATTATGTTTATTTTCAAGCTCAAATCGTCTCAATAATAAGTCTTATTTTTATTAAATGGGACTTTGCCAGGTCTGCCGATTGTTCTCTCTCGTGCTCAAAAACCAACTTACAATCTTGCCGATTTCTTATGAACATTTAGGACGTTATCTTGCTCTGTTGTTTCTCCAGCAGACATACTGATTTTAACCTTCCTCCTCATGCGTCTGTGCTGTTGAAGTCAAAGTCAATAAGGTTGTTTCAGTCGTTGACTATGGAACCAATACACCAGAGCATATAGCCGTCTTTTGTCTAAAGACTGCTGTGTCGGCAAATCCCCTGGTGACAATTATTTCAAGGCATCATCAAATTGACAACACTCCACGCACATTTCTTCTCATTTGGTTGGGCCTACACTGGATTCGTGACATGCTGGAATACAATATGCTGCTACGAATCACTTCCAACAAACTCCCAGTTTAGTAAACCGACCATCATCAATCTTTGATATAATATGAAATGGCACGGAAACGCTGTGTATCGTGTTGTAAGTGTGAATAGTGGAAATTCTCCGCTGCTGCTATGCAAGCTCTGGAGTAGTGGGCTAATATGGGACTCGATTTCATGATATCAAACGATTTCATTGATGTAATGAAATACACTTTCATGTTTCATCTTCTTCTCCCTTGCATGTTCATTTTGTCACTCTCCACCTGCTAGTAATCTAGCTACCAACTTCAAAATGTCCAAATAGCTCTCTCTCTAAAGAGGTAATTTATTGCCAAGTTTGGATAAATTCCATTTCAATTAGAATACAGTTCATTCCAAATGGGGGTATACTTGTGAAATGTGAAATTCATGAAATTCCAGCTTGGCTAAGATTGAAATTGATTGTTCGCAACCTACTATTTTGGCACCAATGATGAGTGGAATTTTGTGCTAATGATGGTTCATAGGACTAGGTTAGTGGTTCCACATTGTTTATGAAAAAGTTACAATTATTTTGGCCCCCAAATTGTATTTCCGAGGGTACTGGCAGAGAGTGGCATGGTTGGCTACTAGTCTGTCATTATAAAAATACATTGAAAAGCAATGTTACAATTTCTCAAATGGTGATAATAATAATAATCATAGCAATCATAAAATAATCATTTTAATTGATATTCAATGAAATAATTAATAATATTATTGCAAATGTTGATTAATTCATACATTAATTAGCACGCAGGGCTTGTTTGATACTACACAAGGCAAAATTCACTTAAAGATGAATGCACAGAGCTGCTCCTTCAGAGGTCTGGGACACGAAAATGAACACCCTGCGCCAGGGGAGTAGACTGAGAATTGCAGCAAGTGCACCTTGACAAACACTTCCTAGTTTGAGTATCCCTTCACGAAAAGTGTTGGAGAAAACATGAGAGAGTTAGTTATGTTTAACATAATTCTAACTGGGAAAAATGCATGAAACTGGCACGTCAAGTTCAATTACATACTATCTCCCACCATCACCATATAACCTCACAACAAATAGCCCCATTACAGAGCAATACACACTTTATTATCTAATATACTTACAGTATAGCCAAGAGCATCCAATTAACTAAAGCATTAGTAATAAAGTAGTTCGTTCAGAGTGGACTTTGTTTTTAAGAACTTAAAACTAACTTTGACACTTGGTTGAAAGACCATAGGGAGGGGGTGTTCTATTCTGAATGCTGAGGCAGCTTCACCGATTACTCCTTGTCTCATAATGATTTCCAAATGGGCAGCCATCAATAACACAATCTGCATTTTGTGAAAAACATCTCCCTTGTAAGGCTCTGGTATCTTTTTGATCTCTGTCTATTTTAATTGTATAAAGGTATTAAGAAAGACAGCATCAGTCCAGAGCTAATGGGATGCTGCTGGATGTGGGGAGGGGGTTATATATCTCAGAGGAGAAGACTACTGTAATTAAGAAATGGAACAAAGCACAGGAGACTAAAACCACATGAAAGGGAAAAAGAATCACCTAAACCTAATCAAGACGCACACACACACACACATACACACACACACACACACACACACACACACACACACACACACACACACACACACACACACACACACACACACACACACACACACACACACACACACACACACGCGCGCACGTACAAGCGCGCGCGCACGCACGCACACATATTTTACATGTATGTTTCACATGTTGTCACTTTGGGCGTAATAACTTGACCAAGTAATATACTTATTTCTGTGTTATAAATATATTATCAATGGAGGCTGATATACTTATGACTGTGATGTGCCTGTGTGTGATCACAAGGAAAGCATTCAATGACCAAAGAAATGTGTGCTCCTGTCCCTGTCTGTTAATGACCCATAGAAACTAGTTGTTCTGTCCCTGTCTGTTAATTACATTTTTATTTAACTAGGCAAGTCAGTTAAGAACAACTTCTTATTTTCAATGACGACCAAGGAACAGTGGGTTAAGTGCCTGTTCAGGGGTAGAACAACAGATTTGTACCTTGTCATCTCAGGGGTTTGAACATGCAACCTTCCGGTTACTAGTCCAACGCTCCAACGCTCCAACCACTAGGCTACCCTGAAACTAGTTGTTCTGTCCCTGTCTGTTAATGACCCATAGAAACTAGTGGTTCTGTCCCTGTCTGTTAATGACCCATATTAACTAGTGGTTCTGTCCCTGTCTGTTAATGACCCATAGAAACTAGTGGTTCTGCCCCTGTCTTTTAATGACCCATAGAAACAAGTGGTTCTCGCCCTTTCTGTTAATGATCCATAGCAACTAGTTGTTCTGTCCCTTTCTTTTAATGACCCATAAAAACTAGTGGTTCTGTCCCATTCTGTTAATGACTCATAGAAATGAGTGGTTCTGTCTGTGGCAGCAGCAATAAGGCCGGGTACAGGAGGAAACCAGAAAGGAGCACAGCACAGGAAGAAAGCCATGACACACACCAGGTCTGACTTACATCAGGTCAGTCAGCCTCAGCCCTGCCTGGACTCTGAATTTATTAGTCTACAAGAAAGAGTAAATTCAGTACAATATTAGACAGAGAAACTCTAGTGTAGTACTAGAATAAGCACACTCTCCATCTGGCCCCCAGTGTGTTATCAGGACCATTAAATATTTCAGTCTTAATTTGAGTATGGTGTTAGGATCAGTGCAGCTTCTCAGTCTAAACTCCAGTTCAGTATGGGCCAAACACTCTCTCAGTCTAAACTGTAAGGCTTTATTAGGGCTTGTCCAACATCTCCGCTCAATCGCTCTGAAGATACACCTTCAGACCCCCCCCTCAAATAAGCCATTTTCAAAGACAACACAACATTTCAATGTCAGAGGGAGTTCTGTTTGCACTTTTAGTACTGGCGCTAACAAATGCAGGGTAGACAGACAGACATACAGTGTTACTTGAAATGGACTGATGTACAGACAGACAGGCTTAACTACGTAACAGAGAGAGATAGAGACGGGTTTTGTTTCAATCATTATAAGATGTTGTGCTCTTGCGATGCCTCCAGAGCATGGCTCTGGCTCTCTTTAAGGTCCTGTGTTTAAAGAAGCATTAAATAATCTCTCAGTGGGAGGAAGTTAAAAAGACTTCCACTGGTAGCACCCTGACCAAAGGCTAGGCTGCCTGAGCTCAGACACAGTCCTGCATTGGAATTCTGAGCATCCATGGGAGTTTTACGTACACTATATATACAAAAGTATGCGAACACCCCTTCAAATTAGTGGATTCGGCTATTTCAGCCATACCCATTGCTGACAGGTGTATAAAATTGAGCAAACTGCCACGCAATCTCCATAGACAAACATAGGCAGTAGAATGTCCCGTACTGAAGAGCTCAGTGATTTTCAATGTGGCACCGCTGTAGGATGCCACCTTTCCAACAAGTCAGTTCGTCAAATTTCTGTCCTGCTAGAGCTGGACTAGGTCAACTGTAAGTGCGGTTATTGTGAAGTGGAAACGTCTAGGAGCAACAATGGCTCAGCCTTGAAGTGGTAGGTCACACAAGCTCACAGAACAGGACCGGCGAGTGCTGAAACGTGTAGTGCATAAAAATTGTCTGTCCTCGGTTGCAACACTCACTACCGAGTTCCAAACGGCCTCAGGAAGCAACTTCAGCACAATAACTGTTCATCATGAGCTTCACGAAATGGGTTTCTATGGCCGAGCAACTGCACACAAACCTAAGATCACCATGGTCAATGCCAAGCGGCGTCTGGAGTGGTGTAAAGCTTGCCGCCATTGGACTCTGGAGAAGTGAATAGGCATTCTCTGGAGTGATGAATCACTCTTCACCATCTGGCAGTCTGACAGACAAAACTGTGTTTGGCGGATGCCAGGAGAACACTACCTGCCCCAATGCATAGTGACAACTGTAAAGTTTGGTGGAGGAGAAATAATGGTCTGGGGCTGTTTTTCATGGTTCGGGCTCGGCCTCTTAGTTCCAGTGAAGGGAAATATTAACGCTACAGCACACAATAACATTCTCGATAATTCTGTGCTTCCAACTTTGTGACAACCGTTTGGTGGAAGGCCCTTTCATGTCTCAGCATGACAATGCCCCCGTGCACAAAGCGAGGTCCACACAGAAATGTTTTTTTGAGATCGGTGTGGAAGAACTTGACTGGCCTTCACAGAGCCCTGGCCTCAACCCCATCAAACACCTTTGGGATGAATTGGAACGCCGATAGCGAGCCAGTCCTAATCCCCCAACATCAGTGCCCGACCTCACTATTGCTCTTGTGCCTGAATGGAAGCAAGTCCCGGCAGTAATGTTCCAACTTCTAGTGGAAAGCCGTCCCAGAAGAGTGGAGGCTGTTATAGCAGCAAACGGGGGGGGGGGGGGGGGGGGGACCAACTCCATATTAATGCCCATGATTTTGGAATGAGATGTTCGACGAGCAGGTGTCCACATACATTTAGTCATGTAGTGTACGTATATAGCCTAACATGCATCATGGCTTATGTTCAATGGGCTTTTGCACTAGATTGAAGACAACAACATGCAGTACGCTATTGACATACAGTATAGTGCTTCTAACCTCATCCACATAGTGGATACAGTAATAGTGACATCATGCAAACAAGCAACAAACAGAGTGGTCGATTTGGTGACTTTCTTGTCCCCATATCATGTGAATAATAACTTGTAATACTCAGTGAGTATCATGAGTGCGTCCACTGCTCCTGCAGTACTCCATGCTCCCGTCACAGCTTCCAGCACAGCCCGTTAGTCATACCCAAACAGTGGTGACACAAAAGAACCCCGATCCACCACAGGAGCCTTTCTTTGGAGAGCAAATCGAGAACTTACATGCCTCTTATTTGTTGTTGGGTCAAAGGTTAAATTGCTGACCCTCCTCTCCATTCCCCCTCTCCCTACCCCCCTGCCCCCTCTGCGGTAAGCTGTACTCAGAGTCCTATATTTACATGGATTAGAGTCCATTCACGGTGAAGAAAAGAGCTGGTTCACAGTCAAACCCCGAGGAGCAACCTTTGCTGCCCGAGTGGCCACATTATTCACTGCCAGACAATGACCATATTGTGGTCATGCGGAAAAGGAGGGGGGAGGAGAAAGGAGAAAGTCCCCTTTGCCATGGCAAAGTCCTCCGCTTGTGCCACGGAGCGGGGACGGCGAAGCCCAATCCGCTTTTCCAAGCAGAGCAAACAAAGCCTGCCCACTGTGAATGAGATGAAGATGTCAAAAGCTTTTAGGCAGGGGGGTGAGAGAGGTTTAGAGGATAAACCAACAAAACAAATAAAAAGGTCTTTTCTCAAATGGGTAAATCCCACTAAGTCTACATTTCCACTTCAGCTTTACTTTCTGTCTTAACCCTTTCCCCCACCCCCGCCATGTAACTCTTCTCCTTACTAAATTGTAGAACAAGCAAGTCCTCCAGGAAGGTCATTACCAGATCCTGGCTTCCCAAATGCACACCACCACTGCAGGGGGTACGGTGTCTAAACGGTTAGGTTAATACACTTGTTTTCTTTAATCATTGCAGCCTTATAGCACTGCTGTCATTCATCATGCACCTGCTATTTGACAGTCCCATTTAAAACACTGCTGTCCTTCTTAACGTTGATGCAGAACCCTTATGAAAGCAATCATGCTTGCGGAGATCACATGGTAATCAAATCATATTGGAAGATTTTGGTTTATCCTGTGAGTCAACTGGCCTTGCGTTTACAGGGTAGCATATATATAGGGTAGCATATATATATATACCTGTATGGAAGCAGGAAGTATTTGAGGCCAACAGCCTGAGGCGCTGTGTGGAGTGAATGACATAAAGAAGCCTGGTATACAGCCGCAGCCAATTCACATGTAAATTCCCCAGCCTGGCACTGACTCTGATTAACTCCCTGTGAGTTCATAGTTCCCTTGTTAACAAAGATTTAGCCTCTTTTCAATGAAGCGGTACATTAAGAGGGAGAAAGGAAGGAAAGAGAACTAGTGGTGAACCGTACAGTAAAGCCTCTTGAGGACAAAATGCAGTCTCTGTATTCTGCAGCTAATCCGCCTAGCAGATGCTGGACAGGGCCTGGTGCTCCTTCAAGGAGAGGATGGTGGGAAGGGGATCAAATAAATCAGCCCTCTTGTTTTTCATTCCATGGGCCGACCACAGGTCCCCCAAAAACTCCGTAACAGAACTGATTGAATGACGTGAGACCGAGACGGCATTGGGATGTGTCTGATAGAACATATAGACCACATGGGATGAATAGGCCTTATAATCCTTAACACTGTTTTAGTCCATATCCACTGAAATAAAGGTAAAGCGCATTCAAAAGATTTGCTCTAAGTAAAAAAAATTAAAAAGAAGGAAAAGTACACTGAAGTACTATTGGGCACTATATAGGCTGGATAGCTAAATTAGTTATTGTGGTGGTCTGCTGAGTGAGGCTATGTATGATGAGGGTGGGTAAGAGTGGTGTGTGTGTGTGTGTGTGTGTGTGTGTGTGTGTGTGTGTGTGTGTGTGTGTGTGTGTGTGTGTGTGTGTGTGTGTGTGTGTGTGTGTGTGTGTGGAGTTGACTCGTACAGGATGGTTGCTGTGCCAGCCCAGCCTTAGCGGTAGCCCCCTAAATGGCACTGCTCTGCTGGTGTGAAAGCAGGAGAATAGCCTTTGTCAAGGTGTACTCACATCAATTCTCACCCATCTCCCCTGGCACAGGGGTGTTAAATTATATGCTCCAGAGGACTTCACATTCACATTTTACAAGACTCAGGTTATTAGGCAAACAGGCTCTGCATATGTTCCCCACTATGCCAGTTTTCACAGTCAAGGATTTCAACCTTTATTTCCACCTCCCCACTCCCTGTCTCCAGTCCCCACTGTCTCCCTCTAACAAGGAGAGAGACTGTGAGCCTATGGAGGGTGTGATCACAGTGAGGTTAGCATAGGTTTAGACTCCAGGCAGAGTAGCTCTGTGTCCTTGCCCCGTCTATTGCCAGTACCCCTCCCCCCTCTATCTCTCTCCCCCATCACCTCTCTACCACCTTTCATTTGCAGTTTTAGTTTAGATTGCTTCTTTTTTATTTTTTTTTACATCAAGGTAAAAAACGGTTTTCTGATGACCATTTGTTCCTGAAGAGAAGACAAATTACAAATGTGGGCTTCCCCTTTGTACTTGAAATCGCTTTTTCATAACCAAAACGGTGCTGATGAAAAGAGTGGGGAACATCAAAGGGTTTCGCCCTCCGACTGAAAGGTTAGAAGTGTAACGTAGAACACAGATCAGCTCGCACTCTTTCTAGTCCCATTCTCATTATAACTGCTCAATTTAATCAGATCCACCATCAATTAGTGTGACTTTTCCCTTCGTTTGAAGGTGTAAAGTTGGACCTCAAGGACGCAGCAGAACTTTCCCTGGCTGTGTTGGAACAGTGTAGTGGTAGTAGTGTAATGCTGCTGTGTGACTCGCCAGCCAAACTCTGGTTGTGTTTTACTGCAGCCACAGAGGAAGTGGTTAATTCTTGGACAGTCAGGGTTCAAGCCTGTAAGAGCCAATTTAAAATGTGGTCGGAGGTGCCGTATGGATGGTGTGACACAATTATCAAGCCTCCGGAGGCACACAGAGGCCAAATTGAGCTCGGAACCGCATCGCCGTGCGCCTCTCAAATGTTGTAACAATGCGTAGTACTCCGTATAGCTCCACATGGACATGATTGGTTGACGGTAGGTGAGGGCGGGAGGTCCTGTATAAACACAAACTCACTTCCTCGTCAACAGCTCTGCGCTGCTCGGCGAAGCGCAACAAGTATGAATACCCTGACTTCTGCAGTGGCCATATCACCGTAAATGCGACACGGCCAATGCAGGTGTCAGATTGACTGTGAGGCACCTTTAATCAGCAGCGGAAGCGGGGCTGCAACATGTAGAGAGGATCAAGCCATGGAGGGGGAGTGAATTTTAAGAACAAGGAGAGATCTGAGACATGGGGGTACAGAGGTAGTGTGTGTGTGTGGTGGTGGGGGGGGGGGGGGGCATCCGAGACTCTGAAGGAGTGAGAATGAGAAAGTAAGGGTAGAGGGGGACACAACAGAATGATGGACGATGATAGACACCATGTCTATCTACTCTACAGAGAAGCACTCCTGAAGAGGGGAGAGGGGGTGAGAGAGCAGTGTGACCAGTTGAGACCAGACGAGGAAAGGGATAGAGGGATAGAGTGTTATGGTGGAGCGGAGGGAGTGATAGATTACAATTTGAGGACTAAAATGAGGTGAGAGAGGGCAGGTGGCTGAGTGAGGAGGGAAATGAATGAGAGAAAGGGTGGAACAGAACATACAGTATAGACTAGCGGCTAATCTTCAAAAAAGGCTTTAGTTTTTCTACCCCTACCTGAGGGGTATAACCCATCCTGGCTGTCCGCCCTGGAGTTGATTACTTACTGTGTGACATTATGGTGTATGGGGTGGATCTAACCACACATGATGACAAGAGCATAAGGCAAGTGTTCACTACAATGAATCAACACAACCTGACACTCATTGACAATAAATGCCATCAACTTAGTGGGCCTTCACATATGATTGGAATTGCACCTCTCCAATGTCAATGCCATCCTTGAACAACTCCACCTCCTCTGCAACTCCTTTACTGTCCATCAAAGCCCAGTGATCATCTTCAAATGTATATCTGTGTGGAGCTGTTCTTCGTTCGTCAAAACCAACATTTCACAGTCGTGGTCTATGACCCACACTCAAGTAACCTCTAGGTAACCCGAGGTCACCCTTACAGGTTCTGTCAATATCCTTATCTTCTGCTGGGCATGCCCCAGACTGTATTGGCAGCCAACTACCCACAGTAAATATTGGCCAACTAATCATCCTACCCGACTTCCAAAGGAATATGTAGGATGTAACCACAGCTCAATTAGATGTTGGACAGATCTAAGCGCAGATCTGTTTGTGACAGCGCTTTCACAGACACTTCTTCACAACCAGACAGCCAACCATTCCACTACTGGAGTATCCCCAGCATCATTCAGACAGAGATAACATTCCAGTTAGACAATGGGTCTCGTTGGCATGCAAGCTGCATCTTCTGATTGCCTGTATTCAGTGGAGATTTTAGCATGTAAATCTTGGTGGGTCAAACTCCCCCCAAATTTTTTTTAGATGCATGCCAGCAAAGCCACTAAAAAACACAACAAAAACCAATACATGAATTGCACTATAACGGCGACAAGCAGTGCCCACAAACTGTTAGGGCCGACGTGATGGTTACCCAACAGCAGAGCTTTCTTTTCAGCACCATGGAGTGAATCCTTACCACTGCTACACCTGGCTATCAGCGGAGCCTTGTCTGGCAGCGAAACAATTAATTCAGCCTTGTTTACTGCCTTTTAAAAATACATACTGTAGCTGATATAGCTGACCGTATCTCCCTGGCATAGTACATCATTTATGCATTAGTATATAATACATTTTTGGACTCACCTTATTGTGTCCTTCGTTGGCAAATTTTGTCATCAAAGAAAAATATTTACAATTCCGAGTTGGATGACCGTTCAAAACGTATTTTCCCAGTCTGACTTCCCAGTTCCCAGTTTGACTTCCCAGTTCCCAGTCTGACTTCCCAGTTCCCAGTCTGACTTCCCAGTTCCCAGTCTGACTTCCCAGTTCCCAGTCTGACTTCCCAGTTGCAATGCTTGTGGTTACCCACTGTCACCGATTCCTTCCAAACAACTCACTGTTGAATTTGTGATTTCCAACTTCTTGTGTAATGTTTATGTCCAATGACCAGTGAGCACTGATAGGTTTTTATCTATCATTACTCTTCATTATTTATCTTCATATGACAAGGATTAAAAAAGGATTTGCCTGTCGATTGTCTACTTGGTTTATGATGATGACTGTTAGCTAAGATTTTGAAAGTAAGATCAGTCCAATCAAAGCTATTGTAGATGTAATGTGATTTGACATAATTTTATCTGTGGCCAATGACCTTGAGCCTTTTTGGAAGGGCACTTCTAACTGTAACTCTATGGAAGCACCCAAAGGGATCACATTCTTGATCTCTACCCTTACTGAAAGCGGGTGACATAGTGTCCTCATGAGTGACAGAACACTGAGGAAATTACGGTGCAATGCTGAGCCAGTCACGGGGCAATGCTCTTATTTTCTGCTGGCCTGTCCCACTACCACAGAAAGCACTGAGCTAGGCTGAAACACCTGCATTTTGGAGCTGTCTGTTTGTCTGTGGCATTATTAACTCAATGATATATATATATTTTACATTGTTTGCAAACTGATATGTGACATGTATTAATGTCAAAATAACATGCAAAACAGCCCCCCCACCAAAAAAATGTATATATATATATACATTTTTTATTAATGGTATTATTAGTAGTATTTTAAAGGATAATAAAAACAACTGTGGTCTACATTAATAAATGTTTCATTCTATTTATCAGTATCACATCAATTCAGGCAATTTATCTCAATATGTATTTTTTTCCATATCGCACAGCTCTAGTAAAGCCCCAGAACTACAACCACGACTGGCTACTTTGTGTCCTCACCCTGTTTGGACACATTCATGTTTTGGTCACATCAGACTTTGAATCAACCCTAAACACTCGGGGACAAGAGGGAAAAGGTTAGAGCTGTACATACAGTATATGCTAGAGTAGTTGACTGTTGTAATTACAGGTTGCTTTCCTGTAACTTGGTTACGCTGCTATGTGCTTGTGTTATGAAAATATGTACACACGTTGAAAAGCTATTTGGCTTCAGCTATTTAAACACAACGGAGGCATGGTAGTGCCACTCATAGTCCTAGTTATACCTAGAGTCATATAACACAATGCAACATAAAACAGGGCAATTTATATGCATGCAAATGTGTTTGAGTTTAATTATGTTGGCCATATTGGATACAGAATAACATTTTGTTTTACACCAAATCAGACTATATGTCACGCCCTGACCTTAGAAAGCTTTTTATGTCTCTATTTTGGTTTGGTCAGGGTGTGATTTGGGTGGGCATTCTATGTTCTTTTTTCTATGTTTTGTATTTCTTTGTTTTGGCCGGGTATGGTTCTCAATCAGGGACAGCTGACTATCGTTGTCTTTGATTGGGAACCATACTTAGGTAGCTTTTTCCCACCTATGGTTTGTCGGTAGTTATTTTCTGTTTAGTGTTTACTGCACCTGACAGGACTGTTTCGGTTTAGTTTATTTTCTTTGTTATTTTGTTATAGTGTTCAGTTTTAATAAAAAGCATGCGCTTTGGTCTGATTCCGCTTCTTCAGACGACAAAAACCGTGACACTATATGGGCATGACGGTTCAGGAAAAATTCAGAAAAAATATTTGACCTCGATCAAATGTTATTTTGCAGCCATATTGGATTTTGGATGCCATATTGGATTTGAGGCAAAGTCCAGGGTGGCCCCAAAGACAACTTGTGGTGGCCCCCCCCCTGGCTAAATTGCAAGAGCAGGGGCTAAAGATACAACATCTTTCAAGGAACCTTGGACCCGAAAACACTGAATTGCAAAGTCTGAGCCCACTTGTGTTCCTTAGAGTCGTTTACAATAGCCACAACATCAAAATATATGTGTAACTGTATGTATTTTCGTCAGGCAGGACCATCCAGCACTGAATGAGAGTACATTTTACATGAAAATTTGTCTATTAATCAGCTACCAAAAAGTAAAGCTTACATTCATCATAGATGTTTATATTTGATCTATCCACCTGTTGCAGGGATCCCCAATTACATTCAGCCGTGGCTCGATTTTTCCTTTTGTGGATGGTTGGAGGGCCTGAACATTGTTATAAATAATTTGTACACTGTAAATTGTCCGCAAGAACCCAAAACAGATATACAGTAGTATTTGACAAAAACAGAATCATTTCAAACCTTGATTACATTGGGATGCGATCACATATGCCTCTCGATTTATGCGTGGGAATATTTAGAAAAATATTTCCTACATCAAAATAACTTTGAGCTGATTTCCTTGTGATTTTACAGTCTATGTCCAGCAATGAATATATATAAAACAAAAACAGTCATTTGCTCAGAAATCTTGGGTTGCAAATAAAATCCTGCACTGGCCGAATTTGGACATCGGGCCGCCAATTGGGGAATTCTGGCCTGTTGTATTTTTATGTTTAGAAATCTATATTTCCTAGATCCATTAATAAAATATCATAATGCTGTTTGTTTGTGCATGTAGGGCATACAACTGACCACTTGTATTCCACATTTTTGCAAGTTTATGTGGCTCATGCCCCCTCCAGCCAGGCATTAGTCTTCACTTTTGGAGTTTAGGGGGTGTGTCACAATATCTATCAATTGAACCACTTTTGTGTGGGTATCTAAAAAAAATCTGGAGGCATTTGCCACTAGCCTAAGAGGGGAAGAGAGAGGAGAGGAGCAATGGGTTTGAACTGAAGGAGTTAACATTCAGCAGCAGTACTAATCTCCTCCGGCCAAGGGACTTGGGGCGACATCCCGTTAGAGTGGAATGCGAATCTGTGTGATTCTGAATCTGACCAGGACTGGCACAACTAGCTCTCTCACATAACACAGTCAGCAAGCATGCCTCGGTCGCTCACTCTTCTGAATGTATCTATTCCTGCCCCTGAATACTCTATTAAATCACTTTCAACCCCATCAGACAGGAGGAGATGATAATCAAGTCTTTCCTTTGAATCTAAAGGAGCAATTCTACCTGAACATCTACAATCTGCTATTTGAATCTTGATCATCATAAACTGTTAGAGCAAGTCATGTCGGCATGGCGAATCGTACAGAGTCAGTTCTCCTTAGGAAATTACACTGTCTTACCACTTGTCTGACCGTTTAGCGAGAGTGAATGCACAAAGATTGCAAAGGGATTTTTCTGAGTTAATTATGTTTGTTTCTTCTAACTAGAAATGGATGTTTTTCAGCTCTCGGCATTAAGATAGTACCTGATTCCCAGGGGCTCTTTGTGAACGTTTCTCTGCCTGTACAGCCCATAGAGAATGTTATGTATTAAGCTGTGTTCCATCAGAGGAACAACACTGCCCTACCATTAAGTGTGTGTATGTGTGTTTGTGTGCGTGCCTGCGTGCGTATGTGCATTTGTGTGTGCTTGTGTGTGTGTGTGTTTGGCTTGGGTATGGCAGATGTCTGCAACACTGCTCAGCTAGGAGTTGAGGGCTCCATTTCAAAGGCCTGTTTGCTGGCAAGCCTTAATAGGAAGTGATCTTAAAGTGTTCCTTTAAACATGTCAGAGGCTAATGCTTTAATTTGCTCTGGGTATTGCTCTGTCTAATGAGATTTAACATGGGCTCCCGACTGTACTGCTTCACTCATCCTTTAGAACCACAGATATCATTTATATTTATGTAGATTCAGATATTTTGTCCATGTTAATTTGTTGCAGCATAGATTTATCTATTGCCAAGTCACAGGGTTGATTTCCTTCATGATGGGTATGAAAGTGCTACATCCGTATCTGTTTGTGTGTGTGAGCATGAATCTGTGTGTGTGTCCCTGTGTGTGTGAGCATGAATCTGTGTGTGTGTGTCCCTGTGTGTGTGTGTCCCTGTGTGTGTGTGTGTGTGTGTGTGTGTGTGTGTGTGTGTGTGTGTGTGTGTGTGTGTGTGTGTGTGTGTGTGTGTGTGTGTGTGTGTGTGTGGGTGGGTGGGTGGGTGACTGAGTGAGTGAGTGAGTGTGTGTTTGTGTTTGCGCGTGCATGCGTGCCCTAGCTGTGTATTTGAACCATGTGTAGACCATGGGTGTACAGACAGTGATGGATTGTCAGTGTCAGTAGGCCTCTCTTGTCTTCATCTGTGGAGTCCACACTGTGGCCCAGGTCATCCAGGGGCTCAAAGGATAGCAGTGGATCACTGGGAGATCCCTCTATCCCTCCCTGCGGCCGGTCGGCTTACTGAAGACACACTAACTCACTGACATCCACTCTGCAGGCTGGAAGAAGAGCGATATAAAGTCCTATTCTCTGATTTGACAGATCCCAGGTCTGTATGTCTGTCTGTTGGTCAATGACTCGGATTGTGCCTTGCTGTGTCCTGTACCAGAAGGTAGTGCTGATATTTTCTAGAGGGTCATTTAATGAGTAATTACATATTTTACAGGAATGATTGATCTTTTAAGCTTTTAGCTGTTTTCCTCTTACACTTCTCAGTAGCTGAACCAAGACTGAATTGTAATGATGCATGACTTTATACATGTATAAACGAAATGAGGACTGTAAAGACTAATTTCTAAGAGAAAAGGCTCAGCTTTAACCAGGACCATTTTAACACATATAGCTCAGAGAGATACTGTAATAATGTGAGAAGCTCTGACTGTGTATTTTCTCAGACTTCCTGCCCTCTTAGTGACATAGAGATTATTTATTTATTTATTTTTATTTCACCTTTATTTAACCAGGTAGACTAGTTGAGAACAAGTTCTCATTTGCAACTGCGACCTGGCCAAGATAAAGCATAGCAGTGTGAACAGACAACTCAGAGTTACACATGGAGTAAACAATTAACAAGTCAATAACACAGTAGAAAAAAAAGAGAGTCTATATACATTGTGTGCAAAAGGCATGAGGATATAGGCGAATAATTACAATTTTGCAGATTAACACTGGAGTGATAAATGATCAGATGGTCATGTACAGGTAGAGATATTGGTGTGCAAAAGAGCAGAAAAGTAAATAAATAAAAACAGTATGGGGATGAGGTAGGTAAAAATGGGTGGGCTATTTACCGATAGACTATGTACAGCTGCAGCGATCGGTTAGCTGCTCAGATAGCAGATGTTTGAAGTTGGTGAGGGAGATAAAAGTCTCCAACTTCAGCGATTTTTGCAATTCGTTCCAGTCACAGGCAGCAGAGAACTGGAACGAAATGTGGCCAAATGAGGTGTTGGCTTTAGGGATGATCAGTGAGATACACCTGCTGGAGCGCGTGCTACGGGTGGGTGTTGCCATCGTGACCAGTGAACTGAGATAAGGCGGAGCTTTACCTAGCATGGACTTGTAGATGACCTAGAGCCAGTGGGTCTGGCGACGAATATGTAGCGAGGGCCAGCCGACTAGAGCATACAGGTCGCAGTGGTGGGTGGTATAAGGTGCTTTAGTGACAAAACGGATGGCACTGTGATAAACTGCATCCAGTTTGCTGAGTAGAGTGTTGGAAGCTATTTTGTAGATGACATCGCCGAAGTCGAAGATCGGTAGGATAGTCAGTTTTACTAGGGTAAGTTTGGCGGCGTGAGTGAAGGAGGCTTTGTTGCGGAATAGAAAGCAGACTCTAGATTTGATTTTCGATTGGAGATGTTTGATATGAGTCTGGAAGGAGAGTTTACAGTCTAGCCAGACACCTAGGTACTTATAGATGTCCACATATTCAAGGTCGGAACCATCCAGGGTGGTGATGCTAGTCAGGCGTGCGGGTGCAGGCAGCGAGCGGTTGAAAAGCATGCATTTGGTTTTACTAGCGTTTAAGAGCAGTTGGAGGCCACGGAAGGAGTGTTGTATGGCATTGAAGCTCGTTTGGAGGTTAGATAGCACAGTGTCCAAGGACGGGCCGGAAGTATATAGAATGGTGTCGTCTGCGTAGAGGTGGATCAGGGAATCGCCCGCAGCAAGAGCAACATCATTGATATATACAGAGAAAAGAGTCGGCCCGAGAATTGAACCCTGTGGCATCCCCATACAGACTGCCAGAGGACCGGACAGGAATGGTCAGGGTTTTTTTCCTCAACAGTTGCTCATAAAAAATGTTTGGAATTTTAAGAAGGGAATAAAATGTACATTTTGAGATGGTGAGAAAGTCAACATGCTCTTAAAAAAAACCATGGCACTCCAAATAAAACGTCTCCAGCTAATAAAGGTTCCTATACGATGAGAGTGTCTGCCTGTCTTTCTGCCTGTCTTTCTGCCTGTCTGTCTGTCTGTCTGTCTGTCTTTCTGCCTGTCTTTCTGCCTGTCTTTCTGCCTGTCTGTCTGTCTGTCTGTCTTTCTGCCTGTCTGTCTGTCTTTCTGCCTGTCTGTCTGTCTGTCTGTCGCTCTGCCTGCCTGTCTTTCTGCCTGCCTCTCTGCCTGTCTGTCTGTCTGTCTTTCTGCCTGTCTTTCTGCCTGCCTGTCTTTTCCTTCTGTCTGTCTGTCTGTCTGCGTGTCTGTCTGCCTGTCTGTCTGCCTGTCTTTCTGCCTGTCTGTCTGTCTGTCTTTCTGCCTGTCTGTCTGCCTGTCTTTCTGCCTGTCTGTCTGTCTCTCTGCCTGCCTGTCTTTCTGCCTGTCTGTCTGTCTCTCTGCCTGCCTGTCTTTCTGCCTGCCTCTCTGCCTGTCTGTCTGTCTTTCTGCCTGTCTTTCTGCCTGCCTGTCTTTCTGTCTGTCTGTCTGTCTTTCTGCCTGTCTTTCTGCCTGTCTTTCTGCCTGCCTGTCTGTCTGTCTGTCTGTCTTTCTGCCTGTCTGTCTGCCTGTCTTTCTGCCTGTCTGTCTGTCTGTCTCTCTGCCTGCCTGTCTTTCTGCCTGCCTCTCTGCCTGTCTGTCTGTCTTTCTGCCTGTCTTTCTGCCTGCCTGTCTTTCTGTCTGTCTGTCTGTCTGTCTGTCTGTCTGTCTGTCTGTCTGTCTGTCTGTCTGTCTGTCTGTCTGTCTGTCTGTCTGTCTGTCTGCCTGTCTGTCTGCCTGTCTGTCTGCCTATCTCTCTGCCTATCTCTCTGCCTGTCCTTCTGCCTGTCCTTCTGTCTGTCCTTCTGTCTGTCTGTCTGTCTTTCCCATGCAGCTAATCTCCAGACTGGTTCCGATCCTATCAACTGGAAGATGGAGAGGGGTGGATACTGGGATTAAGTTGTAAGACTGGCTTTATTGGTGAGCTCGGTTTAAACTCCATGAAATGGAGCAATGGGATTATGAAGTCCATCGCTAAATCCAAAGTACTCCTCACTGACCTCACTTTATTGTCCTTGGATTCCCAGTAAACCAAAACTGGTTCTGTGGCAGTTCGGCAAATGTTCTCATAACACAAAAATTGTCCAGTTGTGTTAATGATTATGCAATGTTTGTATAAAACATTCACCTAACATTGCGTGAACATTCCCAGAACACATTTAATATTTTCTGGAAAGGTTTACAGAATGCTTCATTATGTTGTGGGAACAGTCTGGTGGTAACATTGTGGGGAAATCACAAAATACACAGAGTGTACAAAACATTAAGAACATCTTACTAATATTGCCCTCAGAACAGCCTCAATTCGTTGGGGCATGGACTCTATAAGGTGTCGAAAGTGTTCTACAAGGATGCTGGCCCATGTTGACTCCATTGCTTCCCACAGTTGTGTCAAATTGGCTGGATGTTCTTTGGGTGGTGGATCATTCTTGAAACACACAAGAAAATGTTGAGCATGAAAAACCCAGCAGCGTTGCAGTTCTTGACAAAAACCAGTCCGCCTGTCACCTACTACCAGACCCCATTCAAAGGAACTTAAATATTTTGTCTTGCCCATTCACCCTCTGAATGGCACACATACTCAATCCATGTCTCAAGGCTTAAAAATCCTTCTATAACCTGTCTCCTCCCCTTCATCTACACTGATTGAAGTGGATTTAACAAGTGCCATCAATAAGGAATCATAGGTTACACCTGGATTCATCTGGTCAGCCTATGTCATGGAAAGAGCAGGTGTTCTTAATGTTTTGTACACTCAGTGTATATGTTCCCAGAACACAAACACTGTCCAGTTGTGCTGATGATTACAATGTTTCTATTAGGTTGAAGAATATTTGCCTGATGCTGCAAATATTTCTTTATGTTCTTTAAACGTTCCTAAAACATGTCTTTAGGTTGTGGGAACATTATGTAGATATGGCAAGAGATAGGTTCCCATAACACATCTGTTCTGTTCTTAAAATGTTTGTTTTAGGATGCACAAAACTTTTCCTCAATGTTCTTATTATGTTCCCAGTAAAGAGGTGTACATGAAGAAACCATGAAGAAGAAACACATGGGGTAAGTATTTGGAATCACATGACATTTATTGTACAAAGACTGTATTCAGTTTAAAGTCACAAGCAGGGTGAGTGCTTAGCTCTGGAATGAATCCACTATGCCACTCGGATGGGACCAACAAAAATGTAAAGTTGTTCACAAGTTTACTCTGACTTCCCGGTTGTTGTCTTTGTCTTTGCAAAAGAGAGGATAACTAAATCTAGAAAAATAAGTTTTCTCTATTATTTCTTACTCTACCAATCTTATTTACATACTGTAAAGTTAGGATATTTTGGCTTTTATTTTCCCTACAAACTTTTAAATGATTGCCTGGCAGGATGTGTTGAGGTGAACATAGATGTGCATATGTACCAAGACATATCGCCATAGTTTGGATCATAGTTGAAGGATTTCAGTACCAAGGAAAATCCACTAAATACATTAGGATCCTGGTGGCGCAGCAGACTAAGTAGCCTACAGGCCTTGAAGACTGCACATCGCAGGTTAAATCTACTTGATTATAAAGTTTAAAAAAAAGAAGCTATATCTATGTTTGGACAATACCCAAAGAAAATATAATGATGTAAGAAGATGGAAATGCCATTTCATAATATTGTTTTACACATTAATATTATCAGTCTTCAGAACTACTTCCACTGTCATTGAAGTATGTTTTTAGAACTATTTTGGATCGTTATGTCGAAACCTTACCGAATAACTTCATAAGACTCTCACAGGAATGGTTCTTGTTTGTTGTTATAGGTGTTAGTAGTATTATCTCTGTTAACATTACCTGAACATTCCGGGAATGTTGCTCCAACGTTGTGTTGCTGAAATATGTTCAGGGAACGTTATTACAACCATGATGTCATAATGTCACACTTTAACTTCATGAGACCGTTGTAGGGATATTCCCTGCTTGTCGTTATGGGTGTTTTGAATAACATTTCCATCAACATTAGCAGAATGTTTCTAGAATGTTTCCTCAGAACCACATCTACTGTTCTAAGAACATTACCAGAACATTGTGCTGTTACATTCCCTGCCTACCTAATGATGTTCTGTGGTAGTTTTTTACAGATGTTGTGAACAAGATATTAATGAATGTTAGGAGAACGTTCCAAAGATATTTCACTCCCAACATTTTCTTGGATATACATATTTGGCGATCAAAACATTATTTAAATGTTTGTGGAACATTACCATCCTAACTAGAAGATAATAGGAATCTTAGCTAATGTCCTGGGAATGTTCCTGGTTTACTGGGTTGGTTGTGTTCTTTGTTAACAGTAGACACTAAAGTGGTAGCTACTGTTTGTGGCACAGCACTTGAGGCAGGGCACTGTGGCAGCAGGTAGGTATAGCTTATAACATCTGTCCACCTATCTCTTGTTACAAATGACAATATTCTTTATTCTTTACACAATTGGCCTAGCGTCGTCTGGGATTGGCCGGAGTAGGCCGTCAATGTAAATAAGAATTTGTTCTTAACTGACTTAACTGCCTAGTTACATTTAAAAATGTACATAAAATCTAAGCCGGACTAGTTTCTAGAAGGAGTTTGCTGTAAACCAGAGCTGCATGTTGACAGCATTCTCTATAAAGTATCGGTGCTATTTGACTCATCAAAACATAGTCAAACCCATACAGTCCCTGTGGTGGAAACACATTACCGTGTCCAACATTGGTTCTTTACTCACTGTATCATGGGGTGTGAGTGATACGTGCCATTAGATGACACACATCATATCTTGCTCCTGCACTCCTCACAGCAGGTATAGAACCAACCTCTTTTCTCCCCCCCCCTTCGTCAAATTGAAATATTGTGATTATTCTCCAGGTTGGGTGAGGCCGGCTGTAATCGCCAGACAAATGATGTGTAGAAGCAATAAAAAATAAGTCCCAAGGGAACTATTAGAGCAGGCCCAGTGACACAGGCCATGAGGAATACGGGCTGGGGATGTGTCTATGGAGAGTGATCTGAGCTACAGCAAAGCTCTGCCTAAGAGCCATAGATCTGCAGTGCTTAAAGGGGATTTGACTAAACAAATGGCAGCATATGGTAGATGAGAGAGGATATGAGAGGAGAGGGGAGCGGAGGAGAGGGGCATTGTTTTCAGAGGGGGTCCCGTGTCTCTCCTCCCCTCTTCAATCTTTCATTATGTTGTCACACTCCGGGTGCATGCTTCCCACAACACTTTAATTAGCCTCCCTGAGTTTAATTGCATGTGCATGTCTGCGAGCGTGGTTCTGAGTGTAAAAATCTGCCTGTTTGTTTTGCAGACCTGTATGTATTACTGTGTGAGTGAACGTGCTGTTGTGGTTGTGGAGCCTTCAATGCGTTGTTTTGACCGCAAGGTGTTCATCCTTGGTCTAGATGTGCCTCCCTCTGTGTTATGAAGCTGCCTCTGTAACGTCAGGTGTGAGAACGGAGGCTTTCTCACTATAATATTTCTGGACATCACGCCATCGTCTGGTGGTTGAAGCCCCGAACATAGACACAAATAAGATAACAGTCAAAGGAGCTCTGAAAGTCTTCCTCCGTCTTTACTCCACTTTTTTTTCAGTAAGAGAGTGAGCAGGACAGAAGCCCGGAGCTAACAGGAGCATCAAACCATGGCTCTGTGTCTCAGTCTGTGCGTGTTTGGAGCAGGGAAGAGCAGAGGAGCAAAGAAGAGGACAGGAGAGGGGGCTGGCTTCATCGCTTCCCTTCTCTGGCCTAATCAACAAAACAGCCTCAGCTGCCCCTTTGGATCCCCTGCCAGGGTCCCTATCATCTTCTGATCAAATATTAATATGTGATACTCAGCTTGCTCACTAATCCTAAGCCAATTAATATTATCTGTCAATTATTTACAGATCCTGAGGTGCGGAGGCAGTTCCCCGAGGACTACATTGGGCAGGTTCAGAATGTATAATTGACTTCCTCTTTCAACCCCCCCCCCACCCGTTATTCTGTCTTCCTCTCCCCTCTTTCATTTCCTTTTCTTTTTCCTTTTTATGCCTTCCTTCCTTTTTTGTTTGTCTCTGTTAAGTCTAAATGGTTGTCTCGGCACTGTTTCAGTCTGAAGACACGCAGGCGGGCATTCGCCTGACATTAGCATTGCTGATATCTGACATCACTGTGCAGATCTCTGACTCTGTCATCCAGTCAGTTGGGGAGAGTGGGGTAAGTTGAGCAATTTTCCACACTCAGCATCACTCCATCAAAGCAAATATATTGTTCTTTCTAACGAAGATATCAACATATATTTCAGGATGTTGTGTATCCCAGGAAATAATCAGAATTCATGGAAGCATTACAGTTTCGAAAACATAAATTGTGATCTCTTGGCACAACTTGGGGTAAATTGAGCAGCGGGACGGGGTAAGTAAAGCCGACCACACATTTCTGTGCTAAATGAAATTTTAGCACTTTTAAAACCATGTCTATCTTTATTTCCCCAAAACAATTCAAAACAATCACAACTAGCAAACACTTGGTGATTTTCAAAACACGTTTATTGACATAGGCCAGGCTCTGTTGTTACCCAAACCCCCTGATGGCATGGGGCCAAAATATGTTATACCTTGTTTCCACCTTCAGGGAACAGTAGTTGTGTTCAGACCTGCACATTCCCTTTCAGACGGTCACTCAGTATAACATACTATGGGGGCATACCGTACAACCACGCCGCAAGCCAGCTCAGAGGGTACCATACTAGGAGGTCCATGGCAGGGTAAACACACGCCGGTTCATCCGGCTCCAAAAAAAAGGGATACAGATGGCACCATTTCCCCTAATACTTACCCAAGAAGCCTGCACTGTCCAAGCCCCCTTGTGAAAGACGCACGTATGGCCTTCTGTCAATTGAGAACAGTTGACTAAGTCAGTGTTTCTCAATTCTCTCCTCAGCTTTTCCAGAGCTACCACATCTCATTTAACTTGTCAATTAAAACAATAGAAATACCAAAGGAGTTTTTAAAACATAACATGCATAACCAGAATAAAAAGCCCTGTATGGTTCTTCAAAAGGATATACAAAGAACCTTTGAGATTAAGAAAGGTGCTTTATACAATGCAATATTTTAGACCCCTTTACTTTTTCCACATTTTGTTGCGTTACGGCCTTATTCGTAAATCGATTAAATTATACTTTTTTTTCATCAATCTACACACAATATCCCATAATGAAAAAATGAAAACAGGTTTTTAGATTTTTGTTCAAATGTATTAAAAATAAAAAACAGAAATACCTTATTTACACAAGTATTCAGACCCTTTGCTATGAGACTCAAAATTGAGCTCAGGTGCATCCTGTTTCCATTGATCACCCTTGAGATGTTTCTACAACTTGATTGGAGTCCACCTGTGTTAAATTCAATTGATTGGACATGATTTGGAAAGGCACACACATGTCTATATAAGATCTCACAGTTGACAGTGCAAAAATCAACCCATGAGATTGAAGGAATTGTCCATAGAGCTCTGAGACAGGATTGTGTTGAGGCACAGATCTGGGGAAGGGTACAAAAAAAAATTCTGCAGCATTGACGGTCCCCCAAAACACACTGGCCTCCATTATTCTTAAATGGAAGAAGATTGGAACCACCAAGACCCTCCCTAGAGCTGGCCGCCAGGCCAAACTGAGCAATTAATGGAGCAAAGTACAGAGAGATCCTTGATGAAAACCTACTCCAGAGTGCTCAGGACCTCAGACTGGGGCGAAGGTTCACCTTGCTACAGGACAATGACCCTAAGACAACACAGGAGTGGCTTCGGGACAAGTCTCTGAATGTCCTTGAGTGGCCCAGCCAGAGCCCGGACTTGAACCCAATCGAACATCTCTGAAGAGACCTGTAAATAGCTGTGCAGCGATGCTCCCCATCCAACCTGACAGAGTTTGAGAGGTTCTTCAGAGAAGAATGGGAGAAACTCATTAAATAAAAGGGGCACCAAGCTTGTAGCATCATACCCAAGAAGACACGAGGCTGCAATCGCTGCCAAAGGTGCTTCAACAACGTACTGAGTAAAGGGTCTGAATACTTATCTAAATGTGATATTTGCGGTTTAATATTTTTATACATTTGCAAAAATGTATAAAAACTTGTTTATGCTTTGTCACTATGGGCTATAATGTGTGCAGATTGATGAGGAAAAATAATAATTTAATCAATTTTAGAATTTTTAAAAGAAATTTTTATTTTACCAAGTCAGTTAAGAACAAATTCTTATTTTCAATGATGGCCTAGGAACAGTGGGTTAACTGCCTGTTCAGGGGCAGAACGACAGATTGTACCTTGTCAGCTCGGGGATTTGAACTTGCAACCTTCCGATTACTAGTCCAATTCTCTAACCACTAGGCTACCCTGCCGCCCCAAATAAGGCTGTAACGTAACAAAATGTGGAAAAGGTCAATGGGTCTGAATACTTTCCGAATGCACTGTATGACCATTCAACATAAAAATGATATAAAGACGATAGAAAACTGTACTATGTAGCCCCAAGAGTTGTAACCATAGTGGATCCCTTTTTTGGTGCTAAAGTATATAGAACCTTTTATTAATGGGTATTTATAGAACCTTAGGAAAGGGTTCTTTATAGCATCATAAAGGTTCCATTTTGGTTCCGTTTAGAAACTTTAAATAAGCTTTTACAGTATATAGCAGCAAAAAGGGAACCTTATTTGGCACGATATAGAGCAACATTTTTTTTGTTGTGTGTAGTGGTTTACTATCCATTGTTATAATACCATCCATTGTTATTACAATGAGCATATATTTTTTGACCCTTTCTGATGCTACATTATTTTACCTGTCAAATGTAGACATGTGTTGTAGAATGTGATTACAAATGTGTGTAATATGTTATATTATTTATTCAAACAGGCCTGTGATGATGCAGGCCAGAGGAGTGGTTTTAACCCCCGAGGCAGGCTGACTGCTCTCTGCTCCTGTAATCAGCCAGGACGGTTTGTCTGTCGCTGCCTGGCTATGTTTTAGTCTCCTACTATCACTCCCATATGACGTCTGAGACAGAGAAGACTTAGTCTTTTTTATTCTCAGAAGTCTTTGTTCCATACAGTAGTCTGCCTCGGACTGGTGTGCTTGTGTAGCTCTCTGAGTGGAGGGATCGAGGGAGGGGAAGGAGGGAGGAGGAAGGGGGGCTGGGGCACTAAAACTGGCATCTTGGAGGGAATAATGATGGCCGGCCTTTTGGATCCCTTGAGCCACAAAGCTAGCACTTCTCCTTCTAAAGATGGAGAGAAGAAAGGGGAGAGAAGAAAGACAGTGGATGAAACGGGAGCCAGTCCTGACAGTGTATTTGTGCTGCTACTAAACTCCTACCACCTCCCATAATGCACTCTGACCTGACAGGCCCTCTAATTGGCTGGCGTGCTAAACAGTCAGTAAATGTCTAAACTTTAATCCTTCGACTCTCTTTTAACATTCCAAATCCACAAGGGGATTGCCTTCCGTTCGTTGTGTAATGTATTAGTTCTCATGAACCTATAACTAGCTATTCTATATCAGATTCTGTACGTATTATGTCTTCAGCAATTGTGTACCCAAAGAGTTAAAGACAAGCTGTTCTTGCCACAGTGTTCCTATGTTCTGAGTGCGAGAAGAAAGATGGCTCCCTCTCATTAGTGTGGTCTTCACAGCTCAGATCTCACCATTCGTTTGTGTGAGGGGTTTAATCTGATATGTAAATATGGTGTTTGATCCAAAGTGATGGTCTAACGAGCTAAATCTTCTTATTTTCTCTGCCTTTTTCGCACTCGTAATTAAAACAAAGCCTGTTTGCTCTTCTCTCAGCTCACTATCACTCTCTCTTTCTCTCTCCCTCTCTCTCCCCCCTCTCTCTTCCTCTCCTATTTGAAACAAACACAGCTCAGTCTGATTTACACTTTGAATCCTTTATATTTTACAGCTGCTACATATTCTGTCAGACCTATCGCTATGAAGTACTTTTGTCGTATTTGACATGCAATTTTTTAAACTGCTTCCTTTGAAGTCAACGTGATGTGGGCTGTTTTAACTGTTTGGCAAAGGGACGGCCGTGGTGTGTACTGGGGACTATTCAAATGACTGACCTCTAAATGAAAGACAGAGCAAACTGTGCTATGAATAAACAGGGTTTTTAAGCAGTGTTGGATGCTGTGCTTTGTTAGGGTGGGATAATCATGCTCATATCATACTGTTTGGTAAAGGCCTAGTGTTTTTCTGAGTGTCAGTTGTGTTGAGTTGATGATGAACTCCCATTAGCCCAGAGAGCCTTGTTGCTTAATTGTACTGCAGTTAGTTCCATCACAGACCTTTCTCTCCTGTCAAGGTAAAGATGGAGGGGAGATACTTCACTCGAAAGCTCAGTGAACAAGATTAGTTTTTGGTGTGATACATGACTAACAATTTGTGGACATGACTTTTCATAATTAATGAAATGAAATGAAATACTTACTTACAAGCCATAACCAGCAATACAGTTTTAAGAAAAAAATAAGTGTTCAGAAAGTATTTACTAAATGTACTGAAGTAAACAATAAATAAATATGAATAAAAATGAAAAATAGAAAAACATAGAAAAATAACAAATAATTATAGAGCGGGGGGGGGGGAGGAACTGCAAATAGTCCGGGTAGCCATTTGGATTTGGTTCGTCTTATGGCTTGGAGGTAGAAGCTGTTAAGAAGCTTTTTGGACCTAGACTTGGCACTCCAGTACAGTCTATGACTAGGGTGGCTGAAGTCTTTGGCAATTTATAGGGACTTCCTCTGACACTGCCTGGTATAGAGATTCTGGATGGCAGGAAGCTTGGCCCCAGGGATGTATTGGGCTGTACGCTCTACCCTCTGTAGTGCCTTACAGTCAGAGGCCGAGCAGTTGCCATACCAGGGGGTGGTGCAACCAGTGAGAATGCTCTCGATGGTGAAGCTGTATAACTTTTTGAGAATCTGAGGATGCCAAATCTTTTCAGTCTCCTGTGTGGGAATAGACATTGTCGTGCCCTCTTCACGACTGTCTTAGTATGTTTTGACCATGACAGTTCATTGGTGATGTGGACACCAATGAATTTGAAGCTCTCAACCTGCTCCACTGCATCCCCATCGATGAAAATGGGGGCGTGCTCAGCCCTCCTTTTCCTATAGTCCACGATCATGTCCTTTGTTTTGATCACATTTTGGAGAGGTTAGTATTTTACCTCCTCCCTATAGAGTGTCTCATTGTGGTCAGTAATCAGGCCTACTACAGTTGTGTCGTCAGGAAAGTCGTGCTTGGCCATGTAGTCATGGGTGAACAGGGAGTACAGGAGGGGACTGAGTTCGCACCCTTGATGGGCCCGCGTCTTGAGGACCAGCGTGGCAGATGTGTTGTTACCTACTCTTACCAACAGGGGCTGCCCGTCAGGATGTCCAGAATCCACTTGCAGAGGGAGGTGTTTAGTCCCAGGGTCCTTAGTAATGAGCTTTGAGTGCACTATGGTATTGAACGCTGAGCTGTAAACAATGAACAGTATTCTCACATAGGTGTTCCTTTTGTGCAGGTGGGAAAGGGCAGTGTCGAGTGCAGTAGAGACTGCGTCATCTGTGGATCTGTTGGGGCGGTATGCAAATTGGGTCTAGGGTTTCTGGGATAATGGTGTTGATGTGAGCCATGACCAACCTTTCAAAGCACTTCATGGCTACAGACATGAATGCTATGGGCCAGTAGTCATTTAGACAGATTACCTTGGTGTTCTTGGGCACAGGGACTAAGGTGGTCTGCTTGAAACATGTTGGTATTACAGATTCGGTCAGGGATAAGTTAAAAATGTCAGTGAAGACACCTGCTAGTTGGTCTGCGCATGCTCGGAGTACATGTCCTGGTAATGTCCTGGCCTTGTGAATGTTGACCTGTTTAAAGGTCTTACTCACATCGGCTATGGACATTGTGATCACATAGTCATCTGGAACAGCTGGTGCTCTTCTGCATGGTTCAGTGTTGCTTGCTTTGAAGCGGGCATAGAAATTATTTAGGTCATCTGGTTGGCTCGTGTTACTGGGCAGTGCTTCCCTTTCTTGTCTGTAATAGTTTGCAAGCCCTACCACATCCGACGAGCGTCAGAGCCATTGTAGTAGGTACAATCTTAGTCCTATATTGATGCTTTGCCTGTTAGATGGTTCGTCGGGGGGCATAGCGGGATTTATTACTAGTGTCGGGGTTAGAGTCCAGCTCCTTGAAAGCGACAGCTCTACCCTTTAGCTCAGTTTGGATGTTGCCTGTAATCCTTGGCTTCTGGTTGGGGCATGTACATATGAACACCGTGGGGACGACATCATCAATGCACTTATTGATGAAGCCAGTGACTGATGTGGTGTACTCCTCAATGCCATCGGAAGAATCCTGGAACATGCCCCATTCTGTGCTAGGAAAACAGTCCTGTAGCTTAGCATCTGCATCATCTGACCACTTCTAGATTGAGTGAGTCACTGGTATTTCCTGCAGGAATCAGGAGTATAGAGTTATGGTCAGATTTGCCAAATGGATGGTGAGGGGGAGCTTTGTATGTATATCTGTGTGTACTGTAACGGTGGTCGAGAGTTTTTTCCCCCCCTGGTTGTAGATGTAACATGCTGGTGGGAATGAGTTCAAACGTATTTAAGTTTCCTGCATTAATGTCCCCGGCCACTAGGAGTGCCGCCTCTGGATGAGCATTTTCTTGTTTGCTTATGGCTTTATACAGCTCGTTGAGTGCGGACTTAGTGCCAGTATTGGTTTGTGGTGGTATATAGATGGCTATGAAAAATATAGATGAAAACTCTCTTGGTAAATAGTGTGGTCTACAGCTTATCATGAGATATTCTACCTCAGGCTAGCAAAATCTTCATTCATATTAGATTTCATGCACCAGCTGATATTTACAAATAGACACAGACCGTCAACCCTTGTCTTACCGGAGGCAGCTGTTCTGTCTTGTCAATGAACGGAAAACCCAGCCAGCTGTATGTTATCCATGTCGTCATTAAGCCACGACTCGGTGAAACATAAGATATTACAGTTTTGAATGTCCCGTTGGTAGGATAATCTTGTTCGGAGCTCATCCAGTTTATTTTCCAATGATTGCATTTTGGCTAATAGGACTGATAGTAGAGGCGGGTTACCCACTCACCGTTGGATTCTTACAAGGCACCCCGACCTACGACCCCTATATCTCTGTCTCTTCTTCATGCGAATGGCGGATTTGGGCCTTTTCCAGTGTCTGAAGTAAATCCTTTGCGTCCGACTCGTTAAAGAAAAAGCCTTTGTCCAGTACGAGGTGAGCAATCGCTGTTTTGATATCCAGAAGCTCTTTTTGGTCATAAGAGACGGTGGCAGAAACATTATGTACAGAATAACTTACAAATAACTTACAATATCACAATTGGTTAGGAGCCTGTAAAACGTCAGCCATGTCCTCCGGCGCCAATTATTAATTAATTTGTCTGCAGTAAAGTTACCTTGATGAAAGAAGAGGGAACACATGTGCTGCAGGGAGCGCTACTGAAGGAACAGTCTGGAAACAGCAGAGAGCAGAGAGATGGAAGAAAACCCAGCAGATAGAGAGGAGAGGAGAGGAGGGGAGAGATAGAGAGAGAGGGGGGTAGGATCTCTGTAGCTGTTTCATGCAAGGTGTGAGAGAGAAACCAAGACCCCAGTGCTCCAATGCTCAACATTCAGGATCAGATTTCCCTTGCCCTTTTCTGGAAAGGGGGCAGAGAAGAAGAGATGAGATGGAGGGAGAATGGAGATTTGCTGGGTATTAAAGAGCTCAGGACTGGTGTTGAATACCACCTGTGTTTTTGGCAAGGCCGCCGTGGGGTCCTGAGAGGGCTACCCCATCAGCTGCCCTTCTTCACGCCTGTTTGCCAGGAGCTGTCGATAAGTCTCACATGCACTCAGCTTAAAGGGGAAGAGAAGAAAAGAGTGAAATAGGATGCTTCCTGTCTGTTAACATGCCAGAGGCTTCGTTAAGGGAACCTGTGAAATCAGTTTAATAGGCTGACATCACCCCTGGGCCTCAGTGACCTACCCCTCTAGTAGAGACATGCCTCCTCTCGTTTTGACACTGAGGGATAGGAGTGTGATATGTTGCTTCATCCTTGTTTCAATAGAAGGGTTAATCTCCATCTCCTTGATGGTGATCCCAGGTGTGTCCCTCCCCTCTTCCATTCCTATTTTCTTATATTATTTTTTAACTAGGCAAGTCAGTTTTAAGAACTAATTCTTATTTACAAGTATGGCCCACCCCAGAAAACACTGGTCCAATTGTGCACTGGTCCAATCAAGGATGGATGTGATACAGCCTGATTTGAACCAGGGACTATAGTGTCACCTCTTGAACTGAGATGCAGTGGCTTGGACCACTGCACCACCCGGGAGATGATTGGTCCATTGGTCTGATGCCATTATAACAGACTAAAAGAAAAGGACTTCTCAGATTCAAATCTGTTTTACACACTCCTTTTTGCACATAGATAAATGAGCTACTGAAGCCCCAGTATGTTTCTGCCTGGAAATAGAAGAGCAGTATAATGGGAGGACTTTCCTTGACTCTACTTGAATCCGCCTGACATTTCTGAATAGTATAGTGTGATCTCCTGCTAGGGACGGCTGCTGAAAGGGAGATCACTTGTGCTCACCTTATTTATTCTCTTTCTCCTCTTTAGGTGTTAATTAAAGCATGGAACGTGACGTTAATGTGCATGCCGGCTGTTTGAACCAAGGTTCACAGGTCAGCCATTTTAATAGAGAAGTTCAAGCCTTTCTTCAAGGGATTGCAGCCCAACGCCTCCATTAATGCAGGGCAGGAATGTTGCCATAAAAAAAGGACTTCCTCGTGTAAAGCATCCCTCAGAGCCTTGAGGAGCGTTACAATTAGATCCCTACGCAAGTTCCCCTCATTTTGAATGGTCGGACATATCTCATCTTGTGTTATGAATAACGTGACTGACAGGAGGAAATCACAGTTGTTGTAATGTAATTGTGTGTGTGAATGTGTGTGTCCCTGCGTGCACACGTATACTTTGGATAGGGTTTCTGTTATATGGCTGTTTTTGTGTTTTTTTTTCATGGATATTGTACTGTGGTATCAATTTAGTTACTGGATGTTGTACATGATTGTGTGTGAGTGTCTGTTCTGTATCTGTATCCATGCTGACACTGACTGTGCTGCTAGTGGTGGTGCTGCTGCTGCTGTCCATGGCTGTAGGCAGGCCTTGGGGGAGAGCATGGTCTATCCTGCTGGGGATGAAAGCAGGAGGCATCTGGCTCCAGTCGAGCCTCCAAAAACTCAAAGTACCCTAAGATCCCCCTCCTAGTTTAAGCCAAACAAGCTGGACTAATCCCAAGTATCAGGGGATGCTCTGTCAAAACTAGCAGCAGGGCCCTAAGGCAAGTCCGCCCGGTGAGCAGTGAAGGGCTGGGTAGAGAGAGAGAGGCCCATACATTAACATAATTCCTCTCGGTAGTGAGCTGGTGAGCTGCTGGACTGAGCATAGGGGCACACTAACACACTAGGGGTTTGGGCTGAGCGAGGGGGACGAGGGGGGGTCTAGGGGGCATGAAATAAAGAGGGGCATGCTGTAGTGTAGACCAACTTGCTGATGGGATGGCAGCTCTGTGTCTGTCTGACTGACTCTTGCTCCTCTGACTTATTTGTAGCTGCTTATACATGTGCAATAGCAGCCTCCGAAATAAGGTTGATTCTTGCTTGGTTTCTATCATGCTCTGATCTGATTATGTAGGCCTATGCCATGGGCCTGTAGCTTCACCTACCATTATGTCTCAGCAGTATATCTATTTTGGGGTGGCTCTTGCTGTGTGTGCAGTTGTTATTGCTACACTCTTAGAAAATAGTTGTTTGGCAACCCCATAGGATAACTCATTTTGGTTTCAGGTAGAACCCGATTGGGTTCCATGTAGAACCCTCTGTAGAAAGGGATCTACATGGAACCCAAAAGGGTTGTACCTGCAAGCAGGAAGGGTTCTTCAAAGTGTTCTCCTATGGGGACAACCGAAAACCATTTCATTTCTAAGAGTCTAGCTACAACAAGATGAAGGCTAGCTTTTAAGTGGGTCATCAGTAGAGATAAGCTACTTAATATGCTACATGCAATTGATTTCCATGTAGCATACCTGTATTTGCACATATTTGAATACCTCTATTGATTTCCTATTCAATAATTTACATGGATGCGCTACCTCTTGAACCTTTGAATGTTCTTAACCAGTGAATGTGATTTTCTGGTTCATGGTCTGGCTTGTTTGTTCACCCACAGTCACCTCTTAATATTGTAATATAGGAATGTAGTGAAACAGTGTTTCTCTCTGTCAATATAGTGAGTCATTTAATTCTGCATTTGCACAAGTGCTCAGTGAACAAAACCAATGAAGTGGCAGTATGTGTAAAAAGGATGAGCTGGCGTACACCCAGAGATTTTGTGTAGACGTGCTGACTAACAGTGAATAAACAGTGAATAAATACAAAATAAAGAAAGAGAGTCACGCACTCTGCATATATATACAGTAAATTCACAGTAATGTATTGGATAAAACACCAATGTTTTGGCATCACTGTGGCTTTTTCAGGGTCTGAAGAAGGCACAGTGATTCGGAAACCTTGGTGTTTTACCAAATACATTACTGGGTGTTTATATATACAGTACCAGCCGAAAGTTTGGACACACTTACTCATTCAAGGGTTTTTCTGATTTTTTTACTATATCGTACATTGTAGAATAGTGAAGACATCAAAACTATGAAATAACACATATAACACAAACGAACCTGTCTCACGACGGTCTAATCCCAGCTCACGTTCCCTATTAACTGTTTTAATTTTTTCCCCCTCTGGTTGTAAATTCTATTGTGTGATTACTATGATGGTAAGAGAAGAGCAACGGTTGCTAAGTGGTTTGCTGGCTGTCTCCAGAAAAACCATTTGAAGTTTTAAATGTGTTTATATTTCATGTAGTAACCAAAAAAAGTGTTAAACAAATCGAAATATATTTTGTATTTTAGATTGTTCAAAGTAGCCACCCTTTGCCTTGATGACAGCTTTGCACACTCTTGGCATTCTCTCAACCAGCTTCACCTGGAATACTTTTCCAACAGTCTTGAAGTAGTTCCCACATATGCTGAGCACTTCTTGGCTGCTTTTCCTTTACTCTGCAGTCCAACTCATCCCAAACCATCTCAATTGGGTTGAGTTCAGGTGATTGTGGAGGCCAGGTCATCTGATGCAGCACTCCATCGCTCTCCTTATTGGTCAAATAGCCCTTACACAGCCTGGAGGTGTGTTGGGTCATTGTCCTGTTGAAAAACAAATGATAGTCCCACTAAGCGCAAATCAGATGGGATGGCGTATTGCTGCAGAATGATGTGGTAGCCATGCTGGTTAAGAGCTCCTTCTAAATAAATCGCTGACAGTGTCACCAGCAAAGCACCCCACACTATCACACCTCCTCCTCCATGCTTCACGGTGGAAACCACACATGCGGAGATCATACGTTCACCTACTCTGTGTCTCAGAAAGACATGGCGATTGGAACCAAAAATCTCAAATTTGGACTCATCAGAACAAAGGACAGATTTCCACAGGTCTAATGTCCATTGCTCGTGTTTCTTGGCCCAAGCAAGTCTCTTCTTCTTATTGGTGTCCTTTAGTTTCTTTGCAGCAATTCGACCACGAAGGCCTGATTCACGGTCTCCTCTGAACAGTTGATATTGAGATGTGTCTGTTACTTAAACTCTTTGAAGCATTTATTTGGGGTGCAATTTCTGAGGCTGGTAACTCTAATGAACTTATCCTCTGCAGCAGAGGTAACTCTGGGTCTTCCTTTCCTGTGGCGGTTCTCATGAGAGCCAGTTTCATCATAGCGCTTGATGGTTTTGCTTCTGCACTTGAAGAAACGTTCAAAGTCCTTGAAATGTTCCGCATTGATTGAACTTCAGGTCTTAAAGTAATGATGGACTGCCGTTTCTCTTTGCTTATTTGGGCTGTTCTTGCCATAATATGTACTTGGTCTTTTACCAAATAGGGCTATCTTCTGTATACCACCTCTATCTTGTCTCAACACAACTGATTGGCTCTAACACATTAAGAAGGAAAGTGCTAGTTGAAATGCTTTCTAGGTGACTACTGTACATCATGAAGCTGGTTGAGAGAATATAATACCAACAATACAACAAACACTAAGAATAGTACCAACCATACAACAAACACTAAGAATAGTACCAACCATACAACAAACACTAAGAATAGTACCAACCATACAACAAACACTAAGAATAGTACCAACCATACAACAAACACTAAGAATAGTAACAACCATACAACAAACACTAAGAATAGTAACAACCATACAACAAACACTAAGAATAGTACCAACCATACAACAAACACTAAGAATAGTACCAACCATACAACAAACACTAAGAATAGTACCAACAATACAACAAACACTAAGAATAGTAACAACCATACAACAAACACTAAGAATAGTACCAACCATACAACAAACACTAAGAATAGTACCAACCATACAACAAACACTAAGAATAGTACCAATCATACAACAAACACTAAGAATAGTAACAACCATACAACAAACACTAAGAATAGTACCAACCATACAACAAACACTAAGAATAGTACCAACCATACAACAAACACTAAGAATAGTACCAACAATACAACAAACACTAAGAATAGTAACAACCATACAACAAACACTAAGAATAGTAACAACCATACAACAAAAAATGATCTGTGTGTTAGAGTGTCTATGTGTGTGTGTTTGTGTGTATGTCCCGACACAGTCCCCGCCGTTCCATGAAATGTTGTTTCATCGTTTTATTAAGCTAATTTTGCTGTTTGCTTGAGTAATAGGAGATGGAAGGGAGTTCCATGCGATCATGGCTCTTTATAATACTGTGCGTTGCTGTGAATTCATTTTGGATTTGGGGACTGTAAAGGGTGGTGATGATAGTGGTGGTGATAATGGTAGTGATAGTGGAGGTGATGATATTGGCAGTGATAGTGGAGGTGATGTTATTGATGGTGATGATAGTGGTAGTGGTAGTGGTGGTGATGACAGTGGTAGTGATAGTGGTGGTGATGACAGTGGTAGTGATAGTGGTGGTGATGACTGTGGTAATGATAGTGGTGGTGATGACTGTGGTAATGATAGTGAAGGTGATGAAATTGGTGTGATGACAGTGGTAGTGATAGTGGGGACGATAATGGTTGTGATATTGGTGGTGATGATAGTGGTAGTGATAGTGGAGGTGATGATAGTGGTAGTGATAGTGGAGGTGATGATATTGGTAGTGATTGTGGTGGTGATGATAGTGGTGGTGATGATAGTGGTAGTGATAGTGGTGGTGATGGTGGTGGTAGTGATAGTGAGGTGATGATAGTGGTAGTGATAGTGGTAGTGATGGTAGTGGTAGTGATAGTGGAGGTGATGATATTGGTAGTGATAGTGGTGGTGATGATTGTGGTAGTGATAGTGGTGGTGATGATAGTGGTGGTGATGATAGTGGAAGTGACAGTGGTGGTGATAGTGGAGGTGATGATAGTGGAGGTGATGATATTGGTGGTAATGATAGTAGTGGTGATGAAAGTGGTGGTGATGATAGTGGTAGTGATAGTGGTGGTGATGATAGTGGTAGTGATAGTGGTGGTGATAGTGGTGGTGATGATTGTGGTAGTGATAGTGATGGTGATGACAGTGGTAATGATAGTGGAGGTGATGAAATTGGTGTGATGATAGTGGTAGTGATAGTGGGGACAATAATGGTTGTGATAGTCGTGGTGATGATAGTGGTGATGATTGTGGTAGTGATAGTGGTGGTGATGGTAGTGGTAGTGATAGTGGTGGTGATGTTGGTGGTAGTGATAGTGAGGTCATGATAGTGGTAGTGATAGTGGTGGTGATGGTAGTGGTAGTGATGGTAGTGATAGTGATGATAGTGGTGGTGATGATTATGGTAGTGATATTGGTGGTGATGGTAGTGGTAGTGATAGTGGTGGTGATGTTGGTGGTAGTGATAGTGAGGTGATGATAGTGGTAGTGATAATGGTGGTGATGGTAGGGATGGTAGTGATAGTGATGGTTATGATAGTGATAGTGATAGTGGTAGTGATGATAGTGGCGGTGATGATTGTGGTAGTGATATTGGTGGTGATGTTAGTGATGGTGATGATAGTGGTAGTGATAGTGAGGTGATGATAGTGGTAGTGATAATGGTGGTGATGGTAGTGATAGTGGTGGTGATGATAGTGGAAGTGACAGTGGTGGTGATAGTGGAGGTGATGATAGTGGAGGTGATGATATTGGTGGTAATGATAGTAGTGGTGATGAAAGTGGTGGTGATGATAGTGGTAGTGATAGTGGTGGTGATAGTGATGGTGATGATTGTGGTAGTGATAGTGATGGTGATGATAGTGGTAATGATAGTGGAGGGGATGAAATTGGTGTGATGATAGTGGTAGTGATAGTGGTAGTGATACTGGTGGTGATGATAGTGGTAGTGATAGTGGTGGTGATGGTAGTGGTAGTGATAGTGGTGGTGATAGTGGAGGTGATGATAGTGGAGGTGATGATATTGGTGGTGATGATAGTGGTGGTGATGAAAGTGGTGGTGATGATAGTGGTAGTGATAGTGGTGGTGATAGTGATGGTGATGATAGTGGTAATGATAGTGGAGGGGATGAAATTGGTGTGATGATAGTGGTAGTGATAGTGGTAGTGATAGTGGTGGTGATTATAGTGGTGGTGATGATAGTGGTAGTGATAGTGGTGGTGATGATAGTGGTAGTGATGATAGTGGTAGTGGTACTGGTGGTGATGATAGTGGTAGTGATAGTGGTGGTGATGGTAGTGGTAGTGATAGTGGTGGTGATG
>NC_034181.2:36528220-36550720 GCF_002021735.2 Oncorhynchus kisutch
TTGAATGCCGCAAGACCCGTACGACAGACCCTTCAAAGCACTTAGTATAAGTCCAGGCAAGAGTATAAGAATAGGTGCCCTCTGTAGACGTAGACCACAGGCCAGTGTCTCACAACATGTAGGATTATGCTGACCTGTCACTTAGACTGTTAGCTGACATTGCTTTATGCTGTTCTCAAGAGTCAGTTCTAATCCAAGAAGTGATCCAAGGATGAGCACCATATCTTGCAAGTCTCTGGTAATGAAAATTGTTGAGAGACTGTGCAAGGTATCTGTCCCTACCCTGGTTACAAGGCTGGTGCAATGCTCATTCTCACAGTGGCTGGTGTGTTGTGTTGCACAGAGGCTGGTGGTGTATTGTCCTGTATGTGTGTAGTTTTTGTTATGTGTGTCTAGTCCCCAAGCAGACCCATGGCTCCAGGGGAACAGCTGAAGCTGGGGTTGGTTTGGTTGGGGCAAGACACCCAGGCCCCTGGGCTCCCTCTCTTTCACCGTTCCCCATATGGTCCTACAGCGCCTTCCAGCTCCCCAGGGGCCTGTTAGCGCCACACCACACAGCCCCAGCTCTGTCCCCTTCCCCCCACCTCTCACCCTCTCTCACCCCTGCGCTGGGGCCCACTCTCTCTCACCCCTGTCCTTCTCTTTTGTGTTTCTCCTCTTTTTCTGATTCTCAAGATCACCCGGGATTACGTTTAGAAATGAACCAGATCAATCTCTATTCTCTCCTTCTGTTCTCACTCTGAATGCTGTCGCGTCCCTCCTCCCTCCTCCTCTCCGCTCCACCTCTTTCTCCTCACCTCCTCCACCCTTTAATTGATGTGTCTTTTCGGGCCTCTCCCTGCCTGCCCTCATCTGTGTCTTATTTCTCCGGGCTGTGCCCTGTTATATGGTGTGGCGTAGTTAATACATGGATTTATGGGTCCCATTAGATGTATGAATGATCTCCTTTTTCTGTTCCACAGGAAACTCTTCAGACTCGGAGCCCTGTGTGTTTCCCGTCCGTCCGTCCGTCCGTCCGCAGCAGACAGGTAGAGTGATCAGGTCTGGTTTATATGTGTCAGTCCCTCGCAGAGAGCCCAGTCCCCCGAACTTCATGGAGGCTCCTGTCTCTTTAAGAGTGATTTAGGCTCCCCAGGCTGGGGATAATGTTGCGCTGTCCCCTCTCTGGACCCGTCCCTTTAAAACTCGCCACACTTTATCTCCACCAGCACAGTCCCAAGTGTCATTGAATCAGCTGTCACTACCTCTTAGGGATTACCTGTGATTTATAAAGGAACTGAGAACACTATTACACACGAGTAATCAAACAGATCATGAAATGTCTGTTGGGGATTTTTGCTGTTTGGTTACATTATGTCAGGAGTTGGAGTTATAGGCAGAGTAATAGCAGTGGCGTTGACATGTTTGTCTGCACATTTATTGTGCACAGATTTTCTCCTGCTCACAAATATGATGTGACTCTGCACCTGAGCTGATGTTCCTGTCTCTTTACTCCACATTTGAATGTACCCCATTCTGTATATCAGCATGCACTGAGATGGTATATATACATTTATTTCTTGCTTAGGGAAGAGTTCGCTCACACTACAAAAATTGTTTGTTCTGCATCAGCGCACTCAAATACCTTCTCCCCAAAATCACACTTTTGGATCTTAAAGTTGTAGTTTTGGTGGAGCAGTTTTTTTCTGATAATGCTGAAAACATTTCTGAAGACTGTTAGCCTCGTACTTCATATGTGAAATCCACGGTCAGTGAGAAAAACATTAGCAACTCCTTCCTGATATTGAGTTGCACCCCCTTTTGCCCTCAGAACAATTTGTTGGGGCATGGACTCTACAAGGTGACTAAAGCATTCCACAGGGATGCTGGCCCATGTCGACTCCAATGCTTCCCACAGTTGTGTCAAGTTGGCTGTATTTCCTTTGGGTGGTGAACCATTTTTGATACAAACGGGAAACTGCTCAGCATGAAAAACTCAGCAACGTTGCAGTTCTTGACACACTCAAACCGGTGAGCTTGGCACCTACTACCATACCCCGTTCAAAGACACTTAAATCATTTTTCTTGCCCACCCACTGAATGGCACACAGACACAATCCATGTCTCAATTGTCTCAAAGCCTCAAAATCCTTCTTTAACCTGCCTCCTCCCCTTCATCTACACTGATTGAAGTGGACTGAACAAGTGACATCAATAAGGGACCATAGTTTTCGCCTGGATTCACCTGGTCAGTCTATGTCATGGAAAGAGCAGTTCCTAATGTTTTGTACACTCGGTGTAAGTGTATTATTATCAAATTAATTCACTATTTTGAATACAAAAGAAAAACGTTCTACGATTTACAATAGTCGTCCACATATTGAGTGCTAGCGCCCTCTATTGATCAGACAGGAATGGTATGAGAACTGGTCCACATGGTATTAAAAGCATGTTGGAACATAACGTCTCATATCTGCAATCTATCACATACTCTGAGACATATGTCATTAGATCTAGAAAGTACTGTGACAGTGTCTACATGGGTAAGGACCATGTGTTATAAGAAGGCTGTGGTCAGCGTCTAAAAGATGGTCAGCTGTGTGTGGTAAGAAAGGACAGTACAGTTCTGGAGTCTGTATTGACTTGGTGTGTAAAAGTCATAATATGCTGGGTATTACAAGGCCTTGTATGGCGTAGCAGGGCTGTCATATATGCTGGGGTCTATCAGGGCTGTCATATATGCCGGGGTCTATCAGGGCTGTCATATATGCTGGGGTCTATCAGGGCTGTCATATATGCTGGGGTCTATCAGGGCTGTCATATATGCTGGGGTCTATCAGGGCTGTCATATATGCTGGGGTCTATCAGGGCTGTCATATATGCTGGGGTCTAGCAGGGCTGTCATATATGCTGGGGTCTAGCAGGGCTGTCATATATGCTGGGGTCTAGCAGGGCTGTCATATATGCTGGGGTCTAGCAGGGCTGTCATATATGCTGGGGTCTATCAGGGCTGTCATATATGCCGGGGTCTATCAGGGCTGTCATATATGCTGGGGTCTAGCAGGGCTGTCATATATGCTGGGGTCTACCAGGGCTGTCATATATGCTGGGGTCTAGCAGGGCTGTCATATATGCTGGGGTCTAGCAGGGCTGTCATATATGCTGGGGTCTAGCAGGGCTGTCATATATGCTGGGGTCTAGCAGGGCTGTCATATATGCTGGGGTCTACCAGGGCTGTCATATATGCTGGGGTCTACCAGGGCTGTCATATATGCCGGGGTCTATCAGGGCTGTCATATATGCTGGGGTCTATCAGGGCTGTCATATATGCTGGGGTCTAGCAGGGCTGTCATATATGCCGGGGTCTATCAGGGCTGTCATATATGCTGGGGTCTATCAGGGCTGTCATATATGCTGGGGTCTATCAGTGCTGTCATATATGCCGGGGTCTATCAGGGCTGTCATATATGCTGGGGTCTAGCAGGGCTGACATATATGCCGGGGTCTATCAGGGCTGTCATATATGCTGGGGTCTACCAGGGCTGTCATATATGCTGGGCTCTACCAGGGCTGTATATATGCTATGTCATATGTTTGGAGTCAGCTCTGTGTTGTGTTCCATGTCTGCATGGCCTTAGCCGACGGAAGTCCATTGCCCTGGAAATCCTCTTGCTCTGCCACTTTGAAACTCAATCTCTCAGGGTGCCTTGTTGTGTCTTTAAAGTGGTATATCCTCCCTGCACTCACGCTGTCATGGAGTGGCTCTCTCTCTCCTCTCTCCCTCTCTCTCTGTTTCCAGCTCTCCTCTTCTCTCTGTTCCATGTGTGTGCAGGGCTCCAGTCAAGCATGCAGCTGGCCGTCTCTCCTCCGCCCAGCTCTCCACTCCTCTGGGGTAAGACTCTGCAGGGGGGTGGGGCTCTGGATCCATCTGAAAGAAAGGCAGCCAGATCAAGGACAAGAAATACTGGTGGATCCCCCCCCCCTCTCTCGCTCTCTCTCCACTCCTCTCACTCTCTGCTTCCCTGCATCTCTTGTCTCTCTCTCTCAGCTGGTCCACTGCTATTTCTTACTGGCGACTGTTTGTCCTAACTATTTTCAGATGCTCTGTCTGCAGAGAAATGAGAAGTGACTGTTTCATGTTGAGGGTAAGGCTGCATGTTTATTGCGGACAGAGCCTGCCTGTATTAAGAATTAAGCAGCTTCAGTAGATCATCACTAGGTATCATGATATTCGTCTACCCAGGAAAGGCAGTCACTGTGGCTGATGGTATTTTCAGTCTAAGTTTCAGTCTTAGTTCCTTCTAGTCAAACATGTATGAGTAAAGGAACGGTTGAGCTTCGTCTCTGTCCACTGGGCACACACTGGTTAAACCAACGTTGTTTCAAAGTTGTCCATTTAAACACAATGTCTTAACCTGACTAACATAATCTTCAGAACTATGTATATGTTGTAATTGCATTGAAAATTCCACATAGAAATATAATAAATATTTGTCATCCTATACTCAAATATTGGCTGGTTGAAATTGTGTGGAATTTCATATTTGATTAGACATTTTATTTGACCTTGTTTCAATGTTGATAGTAAAAGGATATCTTTAAATCAACGTCATGTCATCAACCCAAATGAAGAGGTATATTGAAATAACATTTTAAGCCACAATTCCTACCTGAAAAGTGACTCCTACTGGTATAGATGGGGTAATGCACTTCAGTGAGAACAAGTCTCCCTTTCCAGATTCCTACCTCTACATACGCTGCTTAGCATTGGAAACAGGCTGTGTTGGTTTCAGCTGAGCCATCATGTCAACACATTTAGACATTGATCAGCTTCCGTACTCCGTTGTGTAGACTAGCTAAACAACATTGAATAGCTGAATGTAACTCCTCCAGTGGAGTGCATTCATGGCTGCCAAAGGAAGCCAAGCTTCTCCCAAAAATGTGCCAATACCAAGACAAAAATAAAACAAAAATATATCAAATCATTTATTTATTCTCCGTCTTTCTGTGATTCAGAATCTTCCTTCAATTCGCAAGAGGATGAATATGTATCTCACCGGAGAAAGCATCAGTGGGAGCGAAACAGTGCCCCTTTGTCTCTGTATGTTTTAAACCATCTATCTGAGACTGTCTGGTCAAAAAGACTACGATAATGTTGCAGCTCGTAGTATTGATTGCAAGGGAAGCAAGCGAGCACATGGTCTCCCTTGATATTTTTTTTTGACAATATAAAGCCAATCAGCGTTGAGATAAATTGAGTGATCTTCACTGTTAACGGTCCTGGCGCACCAGAAAAGCCAAACGTCATTTGAAAGAAAGCAACTTGAATTGTTGCATCTCGTTGTGTTGTTGTCCTCCGGTGGCTAGCTAGCTAGCTAAAATTGTCCCTTTCCTAAATTAGACATGGATGGAGATGGGGATTTTAACTTGTGTTTTTATTAATTCTCTGTACTGGCCAATAACTATAACGCCAATTCTGATCCAACCATTAATTCATACATTGTGCCCCTGGCCTGAGAGGACGGAAGTTCAATATGTAGCTAGATGTAGAAGGCTACTGTTAACTAGCTAACGTTGCCCATGAAAGGAAGTTAGGCCACAACAAAAACTGAAAGCATGTATTGTATGACAGAGTGAGAGACCGTTTCGTCAACATAAAAGAGAGGAGGATGGCATTGGTGTTTCTCTACAAGCAGGGTGACTCAACAGGTTTTTCCTACATACTCACACACACACACACACGCACACACACACACACACACAGAAATCAGTACCATGGAGAGCCACATCATATTTAGCTTACGTTGATTGGACTAAATTGTTTTTTTGGTATCTTTTAGTTGTCACAGTATTAGACTAAGCAGAGGTGATTTGATGATGTTGAAGTGGTGCTGGAATAGTGGAGGCAGCTCCTGTTTTCTTTGCAACTTGCGTTAACTCTCCGTGGTTCTAAATCAATAGTTGTTTAGTAGTCCGGAAATGTCTGTAGGTCATGTAATTGTTTGTTACATGCAATATGCTTTGTGGACTTCATAGGACAGATGTTGCTCTCTGGTTTTGCGATGAAACAAAGGTATGGTTGAATTTATTCTGCCACTGTGTCTTCTTATTGTCTCGGCCTTTAGGCCTGAATATCACGTTGTCAGGGCATATGAACTAACAGGTTATAGAGCAAACAACACAATTATCACAACACATAGGTTGTAATATGGCTTTTTTTCCTAGTTTGGCTTCCCCGGTGATTTTACCCACACACCACTACTGGACTCCTGTATCTTTTCTGACACAAGCTGTATGTGAAATGAGTTTGTATTTAAGTTGAAGTTTTACCCTCATTTTATTTTGGTTGAAATGAGATGAAAACTGTACTGTTGAGGACTTAGATTAATGACTTAGGTTGACAAATGACATTGAAACAACATTGATTTAACCAGTGTGGGCCCAGTGGATGGGTGTTTCATCAGGTGCCGTGCTTCATGTGGTACTGAGCCATTTGTTACTGCCTCACGCATGGACATAATTCTTCTTATTCATTTTCTACTTCACTCACTCTGTTCTTCCATTCATTATTTTTCACACTTTTCACCCTCAGCCTGTACTCTCTTCCTCTCTTTCACCATTCCATTTGCAAGGTGTGATATTGCTTTAATTGAGCAGAAACGTGAAAAGATCAGACATATCTCGGGGGATTAGAGGAAAGCTGGGAGTTTGTGCGACTGGCAGCCTGTGTTTGGAGCAAGAGGTCTGCTGGGAATTAATGTAGTTAGTGTGACCTTTGACCTGGTGGGCTGTTGATGTGGAAGACAGCCAAGGGGGGTCCAACAGAACTCTTTTGTTAATCTCATTCAGGGCTCCCTGTGAAGCCCAGGCAGCAGGGGGAAGCTGGCAGGTCAGACCTGTGGAATGCCAGAGCTTTTTTCCCCCGTGCTTTGGAAACAGAGGTGGGCCCTGAACCAGCAAGACTTCTTTAGCAGGAGCTCCTCCACTCATCTCGATCGACACTGACAGTTCCCTGGCTTAGGCTTGCCAACTGGCAGAGCAGTGAAGCAGGGGGACGAATGTGCTCCGTCAGGGCTGCAGAGGCCACAGCCACCAGGACAGCACCTCTAACACACCGCTATGCTACTGGAGGTTCACCGAGGCTCCAGAGATAGAGGCCCGCTGGCTGACTGTAGTAACCATCTCCAGACCCCTGCAACCCCTATCTTCTTCAACTCCACACTCAAACCTCCCCTCACCCGCATGCAGAGCTTATGATAGTACTAGTCATCGGGATGTTGAGTCAGTTGGAGACCGAGAAATATTGCGTCCTTACCATGACTGAGCCCTGGCCTCGTGGTGTGAGAAGAAGAAAATAAATGAACAGGATAATTGATCATACTTTGGGTTGTTGGCTTCCTTTACCAAATGTCTGTCTCCCTGTTAGGTGCAGCTGTGGGGGTTAGGGAAACCCTGACTGCAGAGCACCCTCAGCCCTCTGCACCCCTCTGCCCCCTGTCCCTCACACTCCTCACATTCAGGAAATGAACCACTCAGCAACTAGGTTGGATTAGATTAGTTTACCTCTCCATTGGCTATAATGGCAACCGGTGGGAGACTAAGTGGTCATCTGTGGGACGCAGGGAGATAGAAAGGACACACCTTGTTTGATGAACACTCTAGCTACTCAAACCCAAATGGTTTGTGATTACACGCCTGACTGCACCACTGACTGTTCTCTTGCACTCTCTCTCTCTCTTTACACACACACGCACGCACGCACACACACACACACACACACACACACGATACATTTGGATATCTTAAATTCTATAACTTTCTGTACAGCAGCTCTTACATACAACGCTATGATAGGGATTGATGTGTGCCTACAATGTGTTCGTTACAAAAGCTAGAGTGAAGTAAACAGGAGGTACAGCAGGCATTGCTGCTCCTGGTCTCTGCTGCTCCCACAGTGCCAGTGCCAGTCAGCTGAGTGTGCTGCTCCGTGGCAGTGGGGAAGTACCTGCCGGCCCTCACAATGGAGCTGCTGGGATTACAGGCCCTCCTCTGGAGAGTAGCTTGGCGGGGCGGCAGCCACAGTCTGTTTGGCACAGCAGACACCCCCCCCTCCCCCCACCCCCCACCCCTCCCACCCCTCTCACTCTGGCTGGCGTGGCTCTCTCCCAAACCCCAGACACACACACAACCCTGACTGGATGTATACACACACACCTCCTGCTCCACCACTCACTATCCTTCTCTTCTCCCCATACTCCCTCTCTCTCTTTATCTAGCTCTCTCTTTCCTTCCCTCTTCCCCCTCCTCTCTCTGTCCCTCTTTACTCTAGGCTGGTGCCCATGGACCAGTTTGCAGTTCTTCCTCCAATCTGCTCGTCGTTAGCGAGGGCAATTCTGACATGTGGGCCCAGCTCTGTGATTTACCTGCATTCCCTGTGTTTAACTCGCCCCATATGGGGAACAATGGCCCATAAAGATTCCTAAATGAGACTGGGGCTATTAGGGCAGCCCGGGCCCCGGCCTGCCTCACTTCATAGTGAAGGCAGAGTAGAACCACTACCCTAACTTTCATTTGGGCTGAACTGTGTCCTAGTGATGCTGTCTGTGTACAGTGTGAAGGAACATTCCATGTGACGGTTAGGTAAAGCACATTGTTACAGTACTGTTTATTATGTACGATGTAGGATGCTGCCTACTTGCTGAGTGGAATGCGTACTTTAGTGATGCTGAGCTGTGGTTGGCTCTGCTCTCAGCTCTGACAGATGGAGTTGTCCATTGGATTCTGTCTGCAGTCTACTGGGCTATATGACCATGGTGATTCATTGTACACACCTGGGTAGTTGTGGTTCTACATTGGTCTTTATATTGACCCCCCCCCCCCCACCAATACACACGTTGTGTACATTTGATGATTTTAAATCCTATAATTTAACTTCATGTTGCAAAAATCAAACATTTAGCAATGTTTAGGAAAGGATCACCACTGTTAATGACAAGCCAGCACTGTTCTGACTTATCAGCTATTCATCTGTATGTGTCGATTATTGTTGTTAGCTACATTAGCCAGAAGAAGAAGAGATACAGTAGGTTCTCTCTCTCTCTCTCTCTCTCTCTCTCTCTCTCTCTCTCTCTCTCTCTCTCTCTCTCTCCCCACCTCTCTTTCCTCCCCCTCTCTCTTTCTTTCCCTCTGAGTCCACTGTGCTGTGTCTGACTGAGGAAACAGGCCTTTATTACGGCCAGTAAATCCTGTGTGATTCTTCCTATAGCAGACTCCCTCCTTGGGAGTACATGGCTTTATGAAGGAGGGACGAGAAGCGAGCACCACGGGATGTTCACACTAAATAAACGTATATGTTTATACACAGCCGCTGAGTGGAGGAGCCAGTGGGGCGTGTAACAGTGTTTGGGGACCGCCCCTCGGGGGGTTTATGACCAATGAGGCTGTAAAGATGTCATGCTCAACAACCGAGTGGACATCTTGTGGAGAGAGGGGTAAGAGGATCCTGCCTGAAATGTAAAAATGTCATCATGTGAAATGCAGTGGGAATCAGTGGGGATTCTATCTGCTCCCTGTCTTTTACTGGCTTCTGTAACAGCCTGGCCCCCCTGCCGGATATCACCGCTAAACCTCTGACCTTAGCGTGTCCCTCAGTCTGCCCTGTGCCGGCCTGGGAAGAAGCGGCGGCCATGACACCTCCAGTTCTGCCCCCTTCTGCTAGCCAGCGCGGTGTTTCCTTTGTTTAACCCCTGACCTGAGAAAACAAGACGTTTTCCAGAGTTCTGAGGCGGCCAAGGGGGAGGGGAAGTGTTTGGTTACAAATTAAATATGTGCGTGTCATCAGCCATAAATCGGTAGTCCCTCTAGCAGCGGTGCTACTGAAACGCCATGTGGTACCAGGGCTTTGACCATAAAGTTTTAAAGCCTCGCCTCCATCACTGCCTTTCAAAGGAGATCTGGCTGACGACTCGACACAGGGCAGGATGGATCCCAGCTGTCAGTAAAGAGGAGAGGAGAAAAGTGGAGAAGAGAAAAGAGGAGATGAGAGAGGAGGAGAGGAGAGAGGGAGCGAGAGAGAGAGAGAGAGAGAGAGAGAGAGAGAGAGAGAGAGAGAGAGAGAGAGAGAGAGAGAGAGAGAGAGAGAGAGAGAGAGAGAGAGAGAGAGAGAGAGAGAGAGAGAGAGAGAGAGAGAGAGAGGTGAAGGGAGAGAGAGAGAGAGAGAGGGGTGAAGGGAGAGAGAGAGAGAGAGAGAGAAAGAGAGAGAGAGAGAGAAAGAGGGATGAAGGGAGAGAGAGAGAGAGAGAGAGAGAGAGAGAGAGAGAGAGAGAAAGAGGGGGGAAGGGAGAGAGAGAGAGAGAGAGAGAGAGAGAGAGAGAGAGAGAGAGAGAGAGAGAGAGAGAGAGAGAAAGAGGGGGGAAGGGAGAGAGAGAGAGAGAGAGAGAGAGAGAGAGAGAGAGAGAGAGAGAGAGAGAGAGAGAGAGAGAGAGAAAGAGAGAAAGAGAGATGAGAGGGACATGTAAGAACAGTGACATGGGACGGTGTATCAGCCTCAGCAGGCCTAGTGTAAGCAGCACGTAACGTAGTTCCTCCAACATGGACATGACCGTCTCTCTTCAGGTACTTTGCTGTTGTGACAGACGGACAGACGGACACACAGACTGGTCATTCAGTAAGTCTATAATCCTGGGGATTTGAGCCCGGTAACCGTGTCGACAGTTAGACGACATGGACTGTTCCGCTCCAAAGTATGTGATAAGTGATCCAAATGTCATCTCATCGGAACTAGAATCGTGCTTCAGTTGTAACTCCTCTTCAGTCAAGAGATGAGTTTAAGGCATTGTTATTTGCCTAACCAACCGCCCACATATGGACGTATTGCATAATACGTATACGTACATATATGCCAATAATTGTGTGTGTGTGTGTCCGTGTGTTGCTGCTGAGTGACGTGGGCCAGGTGTGAGTTGTCCCGCGAGACAGTGACAACGTGATGTGTTGGTGTGAGCGTGGAGACCCTGAGGGAAACAAGGCCAGTCAGTCATTCCTGTGATGTGATAGTACTGCAGTGGGAATGTCCCCTCTGGGACCTGGGGGGCGTTCCAAACTGATACAGACAGACATCACACCACTTAGGAAAGATACTGGAGCGCTAGCGTGGTAAATCTGCTTAGTGCTAACACTTAGCTACACTTGCTCCTTGGTTTTTCCGCTACTAAAACTTTATTTGTCCTACATTGTTTTCATGGATACGTCTGCGTCAATGACCTTTTTCCCCAAAGCAACTTCCACAATCCTGAAACACATGAAAAACTCTTTGAATAGCTACTGATTTACAGACTCTTGGTAGCTCTTATAAATCTCTTGTCAAGTTTCTTGTTCTCTTTTGTCATGTAAAACGTGCAATCTCATCCTCGGCTCTGTTTACAAATCTTGCCCATATCTTTATAGAACACATCCTTTAAGAATTCCATGCTCCAGAGGTTTCCTCCTTCAAATATGTGTGCTGGATGAAAGTCCAAGCAGGATTAGGCTGTAATCCCTCTCAATTGTTTGTGTCTCTTGGCCACTGGGAGGACCAACTCCTTAGGCAGACTCTTTTGGTCCTGCTTTGACTGAGAGAGGCTGGGAGGGAGAGAGGGAGGGAGGGAGAGAGAGAGGGAGAGAGGGAGAGAGGGAGTGAGAGATGGAGGGAGGGAGAGAGGGAGAAGAAGGCAAGCAGGAAATGAGAAAAGGAGGACTAGAGAGAGGGAGAGAGAGAGTGAGAAAGAGAGAGAGAGAGGAAGAAGAGAGAGAGAGGAAGAAGAGAGAGAGAGAGAGAGAGAGAGAGAGAGAGAGAGAGAGAGAGAGGAAGAAGAGAGAGAGACTGGGCTGTCTGTGGCTGCCGGCTGGTAATGAGAGCAAGTAATAAAGTGGATGCATTCATGGACAACTGAAGCCAGCAATTAAAGAGAGAGGTAGCTAGCTAGCTTCAGTCAGCCACTCCGGATCTTTTAAATGTAAATACGGCCGCTTCCCTCAAAGTGCTCTGTGAGATATATTCCAGATGAAATCCCCATTCGCTAATGAGAGAGCTGTGATACTTCTCCATGAAGTAGAGGCACTTGCTTCTCCGCAGACAGTCAGAACCACACCAGGTCTCCTGTTGAAATGTTTTAATCAGGATGAAGGAACAGGGATTATGATATAACAGTGGTGGGGAGACAAACTCTTTCTCTCCGTTTCCCATATTAACACAGCCCTGTTTGATCTGAGCTGAGATCTACACTACTGTGACTCTTTTAATTAGCTAAGTATAGACTCCGCGTAGTAATAGCAAGAGCCAACATGTCACTAAGCACCCTATATTAAATAATAAAAGAGTGGCGCCACGACAATGAAAAGTAAGTCACGGTTTTTAAAGGCACAGAAGAAATAATAAGGGAACATTTTAAGTATATCTCTTGACAGAAAGCAAATTATGGTAATTTTGAAAGCAAAGATTTGCTATTCTGTAGCATTTGGTGTTCGCTGTAAGATCTTCTCTTACTGCCAGTAAATTGCTGGAGCCTTGATCAGATGATACGTACAGGCTGTCACAGACGGGTTGCTTCCTTCTGCTGCTGTTTCATCCCCAGCTATGTGCCTGCCTGGGTTTTTAAGTCTCCTCCACGCCTCTCACCATCCTCACAACACTATCTAAGCAGAGGGTCAGGTCAGTACACAACGCTGCATCTGATAAGTTAGTCATGAAGCCAGCATCATTCTGCTGCCCACTAACAAACAACAGCTTGACTCGCAATATTGTTGTCTTGTTTGTTTGTAAGGAGGAAGAGGCTCACTTGGCAGCACACCAATTCAAATGAGCTGTTTATGATACTGTGAGTGCAGTAAGAATATGAATAGGAATGAACATGGGATATGTGTTTGAGGGCTGCCCCACGGCTTGGAGATGATGCTTTTTCTACCATTTTCAGAACTGTTAATAATTTCACTATGGCCCAGGGAGGAAGTGCCAATTACTGTTAAAAAATGCATTAGCATTTTGCGTTACATCCAATTAGCACCATTTAAGGGGTCACTTCTGACATGCATTGGCTAAGTAAGTGCTGTAGTTTCTTGTGGATCTCATCCTTGGTCAGGGCACTGATACATTTGGCTGGAGGGAAGTGAACACGTCTATCTTATCTTTTAGGAAAACCATCCGAAGTCCGAAATACATGTACAACACCAGTTATATGGAAAGCTTACAATTTCTTACTCTGAAATTAGATCTAATTGGGTTGCAGACAGAGCTTGATAGAACTGCAGCTGTGAGGATAATTTCATCTCCACCTTGGATGAAGTTAAAGCCTTTATCCCTCTGCCTTTCTGACAGAGGTGGTTTGCTCCAGCTCCACGCCATGTGGAGTGATGCAAGCTCAGTGTGTATCAGTGCAACAGCGTGTGGGTCCCGGTGGACAGCACGAAGACTCATTGGAACCCGTGGCAGGAGATGTAGGAGGCAAGGCAGCGCGAGCGACACTACAGCATGCTGCCTGCTCTGCTCCTGAGCCTCTGAAGGGTTACAGTTACACCCCAGTGTGTCGCTGCTGTTGACTGACACCACCGGCACGGCTAACCCTGACACCACCGACACGGCTAACCCTGACACCACCGACACGGCTAACCCTGACACCACCGACACGGCTAACCCCAGACACTACCGACACGGCTAATCCTGACACCACCGACACGGCTAACCCTGACACCACCGACACGGCTAACCCTGACACCACCGACACGGCTAACCCTGACACCACTGACACAGGTAGCACTGGCAGAGACACTGCGCACGTATCAGCAGTGACACAATTACCCTTTAGTGGGGTGGTCAGGCCCATTGAGGGTTTGAAGACTGCTACTCTCTGTCAGTGATACTTCATTTATGTTATTCATCACATCTCTATAGCCTTTATGAAATGGGACTCTGTCTGTAACAGAAAATGTTTTTATTTTGTGCCAGGTTTGATTGGAAGATGTTCCCTTGGTTATTCCTGTCTATGGTGTATATTGTCCCCCTTCCTTTAATTGTAACTGGTTATGTCCATCCTGACTCCACCCAACAATTACCCCTTGCAACCCCACTTGGTTCCATAGATATTTATGTCTTGAGGAGATCCTGCCTTTGTCTTGTCTAGCAGGGCTCCAGACAGGACCAGGCCATAGGTAGTCACCCGTTCCTTGTGCAGGTCAGTGTGCTCTGGTGGCCCTGTGGTGTGAGCGGTTTAGCCTCAATGCTGGCTGCGCTAATGCTAGCAGACAGGAAGCAGTTGTTGGCTCCCTCCAGGTCAGAGCCGGGTTCATCTGATGACCCAGCACTATTGGGTCGAAGGGCTGAGGGACTGAGGGGCGAACAGAACAGCATGCTTGTCTGCCCCCAAAGGCCAGCGTGTCTCCTAGGGTTTTGTTGCATGATGGGATACTGCTTTAGAGGAATGCTGCTGCGGGTGTGCCCCCTCCCATTGCCTGGGCAGCCGAGCGAGGAGGGATATAAAAGCTCCGTTGGGGAGGGGGGCGGGGGGTGTGAAATGGGATGGGATGTCTCAGTGGGCTGAGCAGGGGGCAGTGGGCACGTCACATGGCTGATGGCTGATTTACCAGTCCAGTGGAGAGGTGAGGCCTCGCAGGCCACCTCGCTCTGTCTGCTGCCTATCCATCTCCCTGCCTACACACACGGGTGCACATGAACACACACACACATAAAAGATTGTCCTCAGCCTTCCCTACCTTCACTCTGCCAATGTCTTTTTTTACAGGCACTTCTCACTACCTATACCTTTATAGCCGTATTGAACTTCATTGTGCTCACCTTTCCCTGTACAGCTGATGGACCATTCCCCCGGGGAACCACCTGCATTGATCTCTTCAATTCAAGCATGGCCTTTAATTTTTTGTCTTTCCCTCAGAACAAGCAACTTGGTATTCATGTTCTTGCAACCAGGTTGTTTATTTTTTTCTTCCCCACTTTTTCATCCGGAGCCATTTACTGTCAGTAAGGAGACCACTCTCTCCCTCTTTTTCTTCCTGCTTACTTACTGCATCCTTCAAACACACTCACATCTTTGTCGTTTCCCCGGGATTATGATAGAAAATGTGCAACACCATTTCTTTCAGACATGCTCATGCGAGAGGCTAGCGGCTAGAAAGTGCTTCCTTCCTCAGAGAGAGCCAGACCATCAATGCAGAGAGGAGCTCTCTCAAGCACTCCCTCTCTTACAAACAGAATAGGAGACCCATGTCAATAATATTGCGATGCGGGGCATAAAAGTAACCTGTTAATGTGTATTGATTTGGGCTCTCAGAGTCCGGGCTGAATGGGCAAACTGCTTTAGAGCTCCTCTCAGTCAGAGTAGCAGCTCTGACCGTGCAGCAGGAACCTCTTTTAAAGCCACATCTCTGCTTGCTGTTTGGTTCCTCAAGTTTATAAGGTGTCAGGATGAGAGCACGAGTCCTCATGTAACCAAGCAATACAGCTACAAGCTGTTTAGTTGAGGGATTAGCTCGTTCTCTCTGTTAAACACACATCCCGTTGTTTGATCAAGAGCGTTTCGAAGCCTTGCCCAGTCAAACAATCAGTTTATCACGGTACTGTAAGCGTGCCTTGCAAAGTGTACTCGCAGAATAAACAGAAGCATTTGTGGAGTTGCTATGTGCAGCTTTATAAAACCATTTGTGAAGACTTGTTTAGCCTTGTGTTTCATACAATGATTCTTATAATGCAGCCTTTTAGGGGAGAGTGGGGTAAGTTGAGTGGTTTTTTACATTCAGCATCACTCTGTTAAGGGAAATAAAGTATTCTTTCCAACAAAGATATCTACATGTATTGCATGATGTTGTTTATCCCTGGGAATAATCTGAATTCACGTAAAGACTTTAAATTGCTCAACCTGCAACTGGCTTAACCACTTGGCTCAACATACCCCAAGACAAACATTTTGACTATATTAGCCCACACAGCACCAAAGAAGCACTTTCATGCTAGGTTTAGAACCTCATATTGAAGCTTACAATGCATTTGGGAAGTATTCAGATCCTTTGATTATTCAACATTTTGTTACTTTACAGTCTTATTCTAAAATGGATTAAAACATTTTTTACCATCAATCAATACCCCATAATAATAAAGCAAAAACAGGTTTTCTGAATTTTTTGCAAACATATAAAAATAAAAAACAGAAATATTACATTTACATAAGTATTCAGACCCTTTACTTTGTTGAAGCACCTTTGGCAGCAATTGCAGCCTAAAGTCTTCTTGGGTATGATGCTACAAGCTTGGCACATCTGTATTTGGGGAGTTTCTCCCATTCTTCTCTGCAGATCCTCTCAAGCTCTGTCAGGTTGGATGGGGAGCTATTTTCAGTTTTTTTCAGAGATGTTCGATCGGATTCATGTCCAGGCTCTGGCTGGGCCACTCAAGGACATTCAGAGACTTGTCCTGAAGTCACTCCTGCTTTGTCTTGGCTGTGTGCTTATGGTCATTGTCCTATTGGAAGGTGAACCTTTGCCCCAGTCTGAGGTCTTGAGCGCACTGGAGCAGGTTTTCATCAAGGATCTCTCTGTACTTTGCTCCATTCACCTTTCCCTCAATCCTGACTAGTCTCCAAGTCCCAGCAGCTGATAAACATCCACACAGCGTGATGCTGCCACCAGCATGCTTCACTGTAGGGATGGTGCAAGGTTTCCTCCAGAAGTGATGGTTGGCATTCAAGCCAAAGAGTTCACTCTTGGTTTCATCAGACCAGAAAATCTTTGTCTGAGAGTCCTTTAGGTGCCTTTTGACTGACTTGAAGAGGGCTATCATCTGCCTTTTACTAAGGATTGGCTTGGTCTGGCCCCTCTACCATAAAGTCTTGATTGGTGGAGTGCTGCAGAGATGGTTGTGCTTCTGGAAGGTTCTCCCATTTCCACAGAGGAACTCTGGAGCTCTGTCAGAGTGACCGTCAGATCTTTTTCATTTAAGAATGATGGAGGCCTCTGTGTTTTTGGGGACCTTCAATGCTGCAGACATATTTTGCTACCCTTCCCAAGATCTGTGCCTCGACACAATCCTGTCTCTGAGCTCTATGGACAATTCCTTCGACCTCATGCCTTGGTTTTGGCTCTGACATGCACTGTTAACTGTGGGACCTTATAAAAGACAGGTATGCCTTTCCAAATCGTGTCCAGTCAATTTAATTTACCACAGGTGGACTCCAATGAAGTTGCAGAAACATCTCAAGGATGGTCAATGGAAACAAGATGCACCTGAGCTACAGGTCTCATAGCAAAGGGTCTAAATACTTATATAAATTATTTCATTTTTTTTAATACATTTGCAACATTTTCTTAAAACCTGTTTTCCACTTTGTCAAAATTGTGTATTGTGTGTAGATTGATTAGATTTGTATTTATTTAATAAATTTTAGAACAAGGCTGTAACTTAACAAAATGTGGAAAAGTCAAGGGTTTGAATACTTTCCGAATGCACTGTAAAGAGACCCCAGCCCATGTACAGGACAATAGTCAATTAATTTGACTTGATGTAAATATTTTTTTATTTGACCTAACTTGCTTAGCACTTTTTCCATGTGGTTTCCTCCTACACAGACTCCATGAAACGATGACTTCTTCCTAAATATTTAGTCATTTTTTATTCATTTTGTGTATGGTTTCCTAGAAACAAGGGTGTCTCAACTTGCCCCTTTTGCTCGACTTACCCCCCTCTCCCCTACAGTCTTCCACAGAGTCTGTTGTGGCCTTACTGTACTGTACAATAGTTCCAGTCAGACTCTGAATAAGGGTATTTTCCTTCAGCTTCACTGTAGCTGTAAACCCAGTACCCTTTATTGCTCCTCTCCGCTACACTCTTCCAAATGTTCCTTGGCTGTCCCCATTGACGAACCCTTTTGGGTTCTGTGAAGAACTGTTTTTGGTTCCATGTAGAACCCCTTTGGGGAAAGGCTTCTACATGGAACCCAATAGGATTCTAGCTGGAACCAAAAGGGTTCAACCGTGAACCAAAAAGGGTTCTTCAAAGGCTTATCCTATGGGGACAGCTGAAGAACACTTTTAGGTTCTAGATAGCACCTTTTTTTTACGAAGAGTGTACTGTGAGCACTGCATATGTTTTGGGTTTAGCATTTGATTCCAAGATGTCTTAAAAAAAGACAATTTCCAGAAAAGAGAACACTCGTCTCTTTCTCTCTGTCAACATGTAAGTGTTAAGCGAAGCCGAGTGCTAGCTGGGATTCCTGTCTGGTATCCTGTCTGACATGAAAGCCCGCTCGCTGGAACTGGGGAGCTCACAGAGGAGCAATTCCCGCCGGACCTCCCTCCGGCAGATGGAACGAAAGGAACAAGAGCACCTTGAAGGATGGGAGTGTTGCTGCCGCTGCCGTGCCGAGCAGCCTCCTCCCCCCCCTCCAGATGAAACGAGAACAGGGCTGTCTCAAATCTCTGGCAATCTGGGAATCTGAGCGACGTGGAGAGAGCACCTGGCTTTTCAAGGGAAACAACCATTTCATATGTGACAGAACGGATGTCAGATAGAATCACTCTAATAGTGAGATAATCCCACAGTCATCATTCAGAAAGCCATGTCTTCAGGGCATCTTGGCGGGAGAAAGAGGATCTGCTTCATTACATTTAGTCGATAGATGTCAGTGAAAGAAGCTGCAGCATTTTTACTCATTGCTGAAATGAAACAGAGATGCATTATACTCTCATTTTCATTTGAAAAATGCTGCCACTTAAGGCTTGAATTTAGATTTACCACTTTCAATTTGTGAAGATTTATTGACAAATTCAAGGAGAAATGCTCTGATGATAAAGTATGTATTGGGTCTATAAACATTCTGTACTACACCACTGAGTACAGAACAGTCCATGGAGAGGGCGTGGGGCCACAGAGATAGAGAGTTCTTAACCACGACTGCATGAAATGGTGTGTTGTTCCTGTTCCTGTTGTGTCACTCAGAGGAGCTCAGTGGAGTTTTGTTGCTTAGCCAGCCACCTTCCCTGACCTGTCACTCATATCTCTGACAGCTGCTGGGTAGACCCCCCCCCCCCCCTTTCACCCTTCCCGGTCCGCCCACTTCCCCCCCCCCCCCCGTCCCCCAGCACGATGCAGACCCGGCTCATTTTCATGTGTCAGGGCCCCCCGTTGGCGTGACAGCTCCCTGTCCGCCTGTCTCATTAGAACAGCTTGGCCTGGGAGCAGGGAGCGCTAGCCGCTACGCTCCAGCCCCGGCCTCAGAGATCAGCCCTGCTCACCAAGGTGCTAACACAATCAGCCCGCTCGGCTTACTACACATCATCAGTCTAGGTCCAGATCCATATATCACTCACACACTATGCTATCTACGCTCTTCGGAATAAAACGAGAACCTTTTGAAGAACCCTTTTATGGTTCCAGGTAGAACCCTATTTTATAAGAGTGTACACAAGTCATTCCATACAGCTTCTATACATTCTATACACAACTTGTCCACACACATATCTTCACTGTGCTGCGAACACTTTTCACTTAGAAATTCATTTGATACTTTTTTTTTGTTCTACAAGGGGATCAGCAAATCCCCACGTTTTCCCTCATGGGAGAGCTTGAGATGGAAAGAGCTCAGATGTTTACTATTCTTATCTACATACGCACATATCAAATATGTCCTTGAAAATAAAAAAAGACATACCAAAAGCTACCATTTCAGCTTTCCAGTTCTGTATTGTTTGTCCTGGAATGTTAATTGTGAAACGTGAAAAAGCATCCATTAGTGTTGGCTGTGTTGAATGTTTTTGATGTGAGACCTAGATGTGAGACGTGGATAGTTAAATTATAATTGCGAGAGAAATTAGTATCATTATATTTTTGGAGGCTTTGTATTCCAACCTTAACGAACATAACATCCCTTATAAACTCATGAATTTGTGAGTTTATAAGGAAATGTGAAAAGCCTTTGAATATTTATGATGATGTAAGACCTGGGGCAAAGATGTATACAAGTTCCCCTTATGGGTGGGAAGTTGATCAGATGCATGCCTCATTTGGTTCAGTGTCTGATAGTGGGACTCATTGTAAATTACAGCTCTGAGGCAGGGCATGGGGCTGAAAACTGCGGTCCAGGGACCTAAGCAGGGTTGCAAGTTACAGTCTGGTGTATTATATAGGTGTTTATATTCGTTTCTAGATGCAGCTGTCAGAGATGCGAGTGACAGGTCAGGGATGCAGTTATGTATCTGTACAGCACTTTGAGATATCAGCTGATGTACGAAAGGCTATATAAATAAATGTGATTTGATTTGATGAGGCCCATTTTCTACTCATTGCTGAAATCAAACAGAGACGCGTTGTACTATCATTTTAATTTAGAAAATTCTGCCACTTAAGATTTGAATTTAGATTTAGCACTTTCAATTAGTAAAGATTCATTGACAAATTCAAGGAGAAATGTTCTGACATAGCTTTCACCTGGATCTGGTCAGTCTATGATCCCTCAGTGTAGATGAAGGGGCGGAGACGGGTTAAATAAATGATTTGAAGCCTTGAGACAATTGAGACATTGATTGTGTATGTGTGCCATTCAGAGGGTGAATGGGCAAGACAAAAATATTTAAGTGCCTTTTGAACAGAGTATGGTAGTAGGTGCCAGGTGCACCAGTTTGTGTCAAGAATTGCAATGCAGCTGGGTTTTTCACACTCAACAGTTTCCCCATATATCCACATAATTTTCCATCCTCATGATGCCATCTATTTTGTGAAGTGCACCAGTCCTTCCTGCAGAAAAGCACCCCCACAACATGATGCTGCCACCCCCGTGCTTCACGGTTGAGATGGTGTTCTTCGGTTTGCAAGCCTCCCCTTTTTCCTCCAAACATAACGATGATCATTACGGCCAACGTTCTAATTTTGTTTCATCAGACCAGAGGTCATTTCTCCAAAAAGTACAATCTTTGTCCCTATGTGCAGTTACAAACCGTAGTCTGGCTTTTTTATGGCGGTTTTGGAGCAGTGGCTTCTTCCTTGCTGAGCGGCCTTTCAGGTTATGTTGATATAGGACTCGTTTTACTGTGGATATAGATACTTTTGTACCTGTTTCCTCCAGCATCTTCACAATGTCCTTTGCTGTTATTCTGGGTATGATTTGCACTTTTCGCACCAAAGTATGTTCATCTCTAGGAGACAGAACGCGCCTCCTTCCTGAGTGGTATGACGGCTGCGTGGTCCCATTGTGTTTATACTTGCTTACTATTGTTTGTACAGATAACTTCAGGCATTTGGAAATTGCTCCCAATGATTTTCCCATGATGTCAAGAAAAGAGGCACTGAAGGTAGGCCTTGAAATACATCCACAGGTGCACCTCCAATTGACTCAAATTATGTCAATTAGCCTATCAGAAGCTTATAAAGCCATGACACCATTTTCTGGAATTTTCCAAGCTCTTTAAAGGCACGGTCAATTTAGTGTATGTAAACTTCTGACCCACTGGAATTGTGATACAGTGAATTATAGGTGAAATAATCTGTCTGTAAACAATTGTTGGGAAAATGACTTGTGTCACGCACAAAGTAGATGTCCTAACCGACTTGCCAAAACTATAGTTTGTTACCAAAAATGTGCGGAGTGGTTTAAAAATGAGTTTTAATGACTCCAACATAAGTGTATGTAAATTTCCGACTTCAACTGTAGTATGTAATATCATACTATGTATCATTGTAATCAGCAGACTTCAGGGAACACTTGCAATTTTACATTTGCAATATTGTAAGTTTGCATGAAAAGATTTGGGGCACTTTTTTGCAACTGTACTACTTACATTTTAAAGGATACATAGAAATGGAATATTTGGGCCAATTTATTTTGGTCTCCAGAACTTCTCGAACATTTTAAGCCACCACTGGGCAGTTGGTACCTATTATTTATTGTGAACCTATATGACCATGTGATGCCTGCTCAATATGGTCCCATGTTGCTGATTGGCGAGGTAATTTAAGAAATCTGCAATGATAGTACAGCTACAAATACTTCTAAGGACTTGCCCTAGCTTTGTGTGAAATTTGGTGGCTTTATCACAAAGTCACTAATTTTTCCCCTTAGCCACTGGACTACAGTAAATACTACAGTAATCTATAGTAAACTGTAGTGTTCTTTCATGTGGGAGTGTACAGGGCAGCCAGTGGCTCTAATTGACGCACCATAAAGCTGAAACATTTACATTTCTACCACCTACGGTTCTCTGGAGGATGATGTGAATGTTAAGTACATCCTACAATCCAGGAACCATCATGAAAATGCAATCAGAAAGCTATGATCAGGGGCCGGGGAGGGGTGGAGAGATTGGTGGGTTGAGGAGCCGAGAGAGTGGCAGTGGTGATGGTGGGTTGAGTCAGTCACTGTGGCAGGCGGCTGTGCTGGCCTCATTTCCCCTGCCAGCAGGTGTCCTCTCTGGATATAATAGGTTTTACATGTGTTTATTAACACATGGCACCGTACCACTGCTGCCTGGCCCTGTCACTAAAGCTGGAGATGT